>NC_139580.1:2450135-2550135 GCF_946808225.1 Silurus aristotelis
CTCTCACTCTCTCTCTCTTTCTCTCTCTCTCTCTTTCTCTCTCTCTCTCTCTCTCTCTCTCATGTTTTTAAATCATATATTTACCTTCTTACCTATTTATCCTATATTTACCTTCCCTTTTTTTAACTACCATTTATTTTCAATAATTGTTCATTTATCAATATGATATTTTCATTTAGATCAAATATATGATGCACATTCATATTTAATTAAATATGTAGTAAATGGTTGGTCTTTACTTTTAATCTGAAAGACAGCATTAGGCTCATAAAGGCGGTTGTGCATGTACTGGAAATAAATTCAAAGAAAAGGCATGATCAGGCTTGTTTAGCCTAACACTGGCTTGTTTAACACGTATACAATGGAAACGTCGTGTCCTCTTAAAATGAGTCAGGTGGCTTGTAATCTGAGAGTGTATGCAAAAAATGTGGTGATAAAAATCCCAAGATAAAACAGTTTCTATAGAGACAAAATGCAGCTGCAGCATAAGGCATGTGAAGACCTTTTCCATTTAACAGAAGGACAAGAGATTTAACATCAGAGTTAAAAAGGTACATATATACTTTATATTTCTTTTCTCAGTGACGTGTCCACCTTCCAAAGACAGGGCCTACAGGAAAAACAACGTATGAATAAATGAAGCATGAGATCATGTGATGTACTGAAAAGTCCTCATTTTAGTTCCTCATAATCAGCCAAAGAATTTGCTTGGTTAAGTTTCTGTTGCCAATGAAATGTTACACAGTGACTCATTAAGAATGTTGTAGGACATTTTGATCACTAAAATAAATATGAGATTAAAACACAAGATAAAAATAAAGACACACTTTATAGGTACAGTAATTTATATTTTCTTTTTTAAAAGAATGCAATCAGAACTTTTTTCCTTTTTTCTTTTTAGGAAAACCTACAGATGTTAAAGGTCACAACATCGAGTCAGACCAGACAGGCACATAAACAAAGTGTTTCTCATCTATTACATGCTCTTATGTTTCAGGTTCAGACATGTTTGAACTTGAGAAATAAAAACACCAAGCACACAGACAGTTTTTGAAATTGAAATTGTGAAACCTCACAGAGAGCAGTGTGGAAGTAGGAGGGTAAATTTAACATCTGCACAGACACATGGCTATAAAATCCCCTCCTCATGTGAAACTTTAGCAGTGGGAGATAGTAACTGGGTTTAGTTCTGGTTCTCTGTCGAAAAGCCATTGGTAGATTTTAGAATAAGATTCCAGCACCAAGTACAGATCAGCTCTTCATTTACATGGAATTATACCGAATCTCCATGTTACCTGAAGCATATTTACATTTAAATGTGCGTCCTTCATCTATTGAAGAGCGCAAACCAAAGGCCAAATGAACAACACCCTTTATTTTTTATTCTTTAGTTCTTACCCACAGACATGTGAACATGATCTTCACCATCTGGTACAGTGTGAGTCATGCGTGATCTCCCCTTCTGTGCTTTTATGTGAACAAACAGGGACTTTTTTTTTTTAGCTAAAGACAAATGTAATTTATTAATAAATACATTTTAATCAAAATTACTGTAACCAAAAGCAGTCGGTGAAGCATTTCATCATAACCTCATGACCTGCAGTGTTTGATACATGACTTAGTGAATGATGTGGTGTTTGTTTTCTCTCTCAATAACTTTAGAGGAATTTAGAGGAAACTATTTAATCAAGATTGCTGCTGGTTGAACGGGTTTTTAAATTAGAAAGGGGTAGAACAATCCACAACATGCAGGTGAACATTTTTAACAGTACAATATAATAGACTCTTAGCAGTAAAGTATGAAACTCTCATAAAAATATACACATTCTGAGATAAATCATTGGACTTATCAGACCTACTGTAATGCACAGAGTACACAGAGCTAACATACAATCATTCAAATACATTTCACACAAAAATATTTAACATCGTTTACAAAGGTAATGTGTAAAAATGTGTAAAGAATGTGGTGTTTACTGAGAGAAATGGATATTAATACTTTATTGAAAAACAAATATTTAGGTTTCATTATCCGCCACTAAAGAAACCTCTCCCCTTTAAGAGGAACAGAATGTAGTGGGTGTGGTGTGTAGTGGGTGTGTAGTGGGTGTGGCTTGTACTTCTTAACAGTCTGATACAGCACTTCCTGGTTTATTCTTCTGTGACTTGTTAACGCGGCACTCGCGTATATTCCAGGTAGAAGAAATTATATTTATTATTACATTTAATCTCAGTATATAGTGATATATTTAGCTATATGCTGTATTGGAAACATTATACACTATCTGAAAGAGTTATAACATTTATGTTAGTTTTATGTTGTGTTTTTGTTGAGTTTTTTTTAATAACTAAATCAGATTAAAGTTGTTTTGTTTGTTACTTTCTGATATTAATTCAAGAGAGCTCTTGTTACTTTCAAATGTTCTACATTTTATGATTGTGAAGTTTTCCATTTGTGGGTGGATGAAAGCAGATATAAAGCAGATTCTTGTAAAAATGTGTGTTTTTATATATATATATATATATATATATATATATATATATATATATATATATATATATATATATATATAATAAAACTATGAAATGTACACCTACAAAGTGTGGACGTTTATAATCATATGACTGGACTTGTACAGTCCCCTTGTGGTGCAGTGAGTCACTGCAGTGGAAAAGTACAGGGACTTTTAAGGGCTTTGTTTATTCATAGACTTTGGATTACACAAGCAGCTGCAAGGAAGTGAGTTGTTACAGTATATAATGTGACCTTTGATCAGAAACAAGGTCTGGGAATGAGCAGAAACTCCTGAGCAAAGATATTTTTGCTTTATTGTTAGTCATAAAACTTTTTTGTTTTTTTACCCAAAAAGCAGCCATCCTTAATTCTGACTGCTAAACAAGATTATTATATATGACCATCGTGCTGTAAAGAAAAAACTTCTTTTTGTGAACTTTTTGTAAATTTTTATGTTCTTTGTTTTGACATTTGTGTTTAGCACACTGGTATTTAAAAAACATGGTAATACAAAGAATCTGTACTGTTTTTAATACTGGCTCTGCATATTTAGCCATAAATGTGTGTTTGCTCTGTGAGAAAATTGTGTCTCATTGTTCTTTATATGTTGGTGCTTAGGACACTGAGGAAGAAAACACATCGTTTATCATATACTTTGTTACACTTGCTAAATATTTCCAAAATGTGCAGTGTAATATTAGTTGGGATGCACATTTTTTACAGTGCAGTGTTTTATGCAGTGTTTGTACATGTGTATCCTGTGCATAACACTATTACTAGTCTGTAATTCGTGGTAAACGTATCATTAAATAGGGCACATGGAAGCCAAAGTGTTGCTTGAGTTGTATCTAGACAAGACATTGGGGTGTTGAATCTGGAGGTATTGAAGCATATCGGTAGCAAAATTCATTTAAAATATAATGTGCAAAATGGAACAATATTTAAGACATTTTCTATTATATGTGCAAAGTTGGTGCAAAAGGAAAATAAAAATTGAAATGAAATTATCAGTTAAGTTTGCCATTTCCAACAGTAGTTTTAATATGAAAACTACATACTCATTTTAATGCTTCATACATTGCATTAAAACAAAAATGTCTCTCTTACCCAAATTGATTGGATATGTGTGACGTGTCCAAGCAGAAATGGTAGCAAATTGATCATTTAAATGTAAATAATGCATTCCGAGCCAAAACATACCGCAAAAAGGACAAAATGGTGATTTATATCTCTTTTTAAATGCAACTGACACTCAAAATGGTCATTTGAAAAAATGCATTTTTATTCAACACCCTGCAAAGTCGATGCGAATTTAACAATGCATTCAGAGATGACCACACCCACTCTCCATCCTGGCAAAATCCGTCCAGCACTTATAAAGCGTTAAAATTAGCATATTATTGGCATATTAAAACTACTGTTCTAAATGTCAAAAGTAAATTATATCATTTCATTTCCTTTTTGCACCAAACGTTGCTCATATGGTAACTGAATATGTAAATTTCAATACAGAAATAATTTTTTCCATTTTGCATATTGCATTGGCATTTTCCATTTTAAATAAAAATTCACTCCCTCTATGCTTCCATATAGAAGTACTTATAAAATAATTAATCATTGCTGCTTTTCAACATGAACTATATTTTCTATAGATATTTATTTGTATATATTTTTTTCTCTGTTATAGTTTTCGTTTGCTTGTTTTAGGAAATCTACATACATCCTGCAGAATCTGAAGGCTGTATGTATATTTCCTAAAACAAGTCAATGATGACGTTTTCTACCATCTGCACCGTTTGGATCACCATCTGTGTGTGTAAGTAACCAGCGGATGTCAATAAAATAAAACAAATAAATGAAATCTAAGATTATTAACACAGGAGCATTAGCTTAAAAGTGCTAACATTAATTGAGACTTATTTTTCCCTTCTCAGGCCTGGTCTCTGCAAAAAATTCAATCAAGGCTGATGTGAGCTCCACAGTTATCCTGCCGTGTGAACTGAGAGTGCGGAGTGAAACTCCATACATTAGGTGGAGCGCTGCTGATGAGGACGTGTTTGAGCGTAGTGGGGAGGAGTTCTTTGAGGGTCCGAGATATCAGGGTCGTGTAAGCCTTTCTGCAGAGAATCTGCGTAATGGGGACTGTTCCTTAGTTTTGAGCAATCTGACCCTTAATGACATGGGTGTGTATAGGAGCTACCAGGCAGAAAAACGCACAAAAAGATCTGTTCAGGAAAAATGGAGTCTGCTCAGTGTTATTCAACTCTCAGTCACTGGTAAGTGTTGAAGCTACAACTGTACACACACTGACACAATGGTGCTGGAAAACAGGGATATGTGGAGAGTTATTAAGTTTTCTAGCAAAAACTTTATGTATGGAAATTTAAACTCAACCCAGTATAAGGTTCTTGGCAATCCTAATTGTGTTCTGCGCTACATAAATAATTAAAACAAGACAGGGCTGAAAGTCTAGAATGACGTGCAACTTGGATGATACTAGAAATCTGAAATAATGAATGTGAAACAAGAAGGACACCATTGACCATGAAGGGATTTTAAACTGCTCTCTACAGTGCTGAAGAACCACTACACCAGCACCGTCTGAAAACATCCTGATGGAAAACATCACCATCCTGGTTTATGGGAACGGGTCCAAGCAGGACAGGTGAACTTTCCAAAGGTTGGTGGGGTGATCAGCTGAGCTTCCTCAAACACTGAGCTCCAACCAGAAGGACTATTTGAACATACACCTATAAATACAGAGCTTGATTCCTTTGCACAACATCTGCAAACCTGACAATCTTGCATATCCTGTATTTATAAATATTTATGAATTGTTAACATTTTAGCTACAAAATCTCTTCCTGTTGTACACTAACACTCCACAAGACCTGCTGCATTGGACATGCTCTGACCCAGTTGTCTAGCCTTCAGAAATTGACCTTTGTGAGAGACACTCCTTATGCATCTTCACTTTTCCTGACAAAGGTGACCAAAGTGAAGTGAAAAAAAAACTTACAAATATCATAAGCGCGTATGTTTAAGGACAATATGTGGTGTATCAGTAACCACGGCATGTGCTTAAAGGTGGTGCCATGAATATCCTCGGTTTGGAGCAACATCAGAGTCATGAGGAGCAGCAGTGTCTTCCATAGGTGGTGGTGTCTGGGAGTCTGTGCTTTCCACAATATTTCACTGCAAGTGATTATCTTCCCTTTGAAGAAACCTGAAGATACTTGCTGAAACTTGCTCTTGAAATATGTTCCAACAGAATACCGCTAAGACAAAAGACAAAAAAAGGGAATTTACGCAGAGTTCAGTCAAACGTGTTGAAGAGACTCCACACTCTTCATATTTTGTAGTGCACTAAATAAATATGGAGAGTGGAGATGAGATTGATAAGAGCTGTGTATAAAGACATTCAATGGTAAGGACATAAACCAGCCCTGAAAAGTCGAAGGTTGGTAAAAAAAATAAATAAATAAAAACAGAATTGCCAGAGGATCACATAACCACAACCTCATACAAACCCACCTTCTTCCAACAATTGCCAACATTTGAAAATCACTGAAGCACCATGTTTGCTGCTGACTACCATAGATCAGGAAATGCCTCCAGTGGCAGGATGTGAACATTATGTAGTGCATGAATATATATATATATATATATATATATATATATATATATCATTTTTCAGGAAGTGATAGAAACTTAAATTCAAAAAGGAAATATAAAAAAACAGAACATATTCCAGAAATGGAATTGTATTGAATGTACAATGTATTATTTGGTTAAAATGGAGGTAAAAGGGAGATGATAAAGATATGATTTTTACCCTTTGCAGAACCTGTGCTTAAAGAAACAAATGAAAAGACGTCTATAACATCAGGTGAATCAGCTTTACTTTATTATCTACAAACCAGTTTGTGTATTTTATAGTTTTACTTTTCTCAACATGGTCCATTAGCATGAAGCAGGTTAGCTTTATATTATTATATAACTAGATATTAACTTTAATTTGTGTTTCTGTGCAGGTGAAACAAGAATGAACTCTCCTCCAGCACAGCTCTTGCTCTTGTCCTTTCTTTCGTGTTTTCTCTTAAAGTTCTTATATCAAGAAACGTGAGTGAGGCCTACAGTTGTGCAGAGGACTAAGAGATTTATTCCAGCACCACTCTAAAACAAGCTGTGAAACAAGAAGTTGGTGACAGGAGGTCAATAGCTGTGATTAGTGGTGGGAACCTGGGCTCACGTGAGCACAGCTCACACTGGCCTTACACAATAATCTGCTCTTTGAATTCAAAGAAAAACATCTCTAGGTTACGTATGTAACACTGGTTCCCTGAGGGAACGAGAACATGCGTCGAAACGCTTTGGGTCCCCAAAACTCGAGTTCCTGAAGGGAACCAAAAGACAGATGGTTCAAAAAGTAAACAAATTTGGCATTTATATACTATTAAGGTGTCTAAAAAACGCTCTTAAAAATCTAATAAGGGGTCTAAATTCACGTCATTTCAAAGAGCTGGAAAGTAAATTAACACCAGGTGGTAATGAAGGCGAAGCCTCTTACGGTTTGCTCATGCGGAGTACAGGGATGGAAGCGTTTTCAATGTCGATAAAGTTTGGAAAAGGTAAAGAAAAAAAAAAGTGTTGATGCTTTAATTGGGACACTGTTGGTCAACAGATCTGAGGGAAGTTATATCAGCTCGAACACAATAAGAACATTTGGCCAAAAAAATTCTTCCTAATGAAAGTGGAAAAGGTTTTGGACATTTTTTTTGTGATCTGCTGGATTTCAGTTCTACTTGCACAACTGCAGTGCTATGCACTATGGAGAAAACTAACAGCATAATGTCAGTTTTTTTTTTTTTTTTTTTTTAAATATATATAAAGTCTCATTACATGTATTTGTGCAAAAGTGCTATGTGCAAGAGAACACAATGCATTAATAATAAAAACTGTATAAAATCTTGTATTTCATAATATTTTCATCTGTATAAAATCTTGTGTTAATCTTATACTCCAGTACTCATGTTAGTTCTCACTCTACAGTGTTCTGTAGTGTTTAAAGACTATAATCACACTCTTTTGAGTCTGGTTCCTCTCAAGGTTTCTTCCTCATAACATCTAAGGGAGTTTTTCCTTGCCACAGTCACCACGGCTGCTCATCAGGGATAAACACACACCATTCACATGTAAAAAGCACTATACAAATACAAATTTATTTAAATGAATTTGCTCTTATTATTTCTATTGTGTAAAAGAAATTATGACAATAAGGAAGTTCAGTGAGCATGTGGCCATGATTAGTTTCAAATATTAATCAGAAATTCAATTTACACTCAATATACAATTATTTAAAACTTAAAAAATTAATACAGTATACTGAATATATACACCAATCAGGCATAACATTATGACCACCTGCCAAATATTGTGTTGTAATAGTAGTAATAATAAAGAATAGTATAAGTAATAATAAAGAAAGAGGAGGAAAAAAAGAAAACCAAAGGTAACAAATGTAATATATTGAAAGGGAATAAATCAACCTAGTGGACAGAAAAAACTAGAGTTTTGTGCTTGTATGCAAATGAAAGAAGTCTTTTGCCTGGACTTTAAACAAAAGCTAAGGACTTGAGAGCCTTCGTGCTTTGCTCAAATAGTCAGGACTTCAGGTGTGGCTCATTTTGGCTGATTATTTCTGAGACGTCCTCTGCCTCCCTCTAGTGGCTGAAGATGCAGCTGAACGCTGGACTGGCTGGTAATAATTCACTTATTTCAGAAGCAGTCCAATGGACTAAATTATTTTTGAATAACATCCAACATAACGATTACTATTTCTTCTCTTAATGAATTAACAATCATTTAATTAAAGAAATAAAACTGCTAAGGACTGCTCATTGCAAATGAGTTCTTTTAGTGACAGGAGAGAACTGGCAATACCCAGTGCTCATGGGCACATGTGAAGATTGGGATATAGATTTGCTGATTGCCAGAATATTTGGTCCAAAAACTAAATACCTTAACATTGCTGCCAATTAAAATGATGCTATATGAGAGTATGAAGTTTTGTCACTTGTGAATAACATCCAATATACTGAAAACCCTCCCCTCACCTGAAGAAAACATCTCAAAGCATTGGTGTATGTGCTGGTTTTTATACCAGCAATTTCACACTCAGCAACAAAATGTTGAAGTCCCATTTCTGGTGTTCGGTACTGACAAAACAAAAATCTATTGTTTTTATTTTTTATTTATTTTTATTTTTTTTACAAAAGTGTTGCTACCACAAAACTGACTGCTGATCATGACAGCACTGTCACGAGGAACACAATGTTATATATGGATTATTAACATTTTAATTTTAACCCCATGATTTAACCCAAAATACCTGATGCTGAGATAAAGAAGGGATATTTTTGGGCCAGCAATTAAACTATCAAAGAGTTTTTCAATCACCACAGTTGCCTCTAATGCTAAAGCCATTTTTTTACATTTATTTTACAGCACAATAAATATGTTACTTTATACAAACCCGATTCCAGACACTGTACAATTTGTGAATTAAAAAGTAATGCAATTATTTACAAATCTCATAAACTTATATTTTATTCACAATAGAATATAGAAACATATCAAATTTTGAAAGTGAGACATTTTGAAATGTCATGCCAAATATTGGCTCATTTTGGATTTCATGAGAGCAACACATTCCAAAAAAGTTGGGACAGGCAGCAATAAGAGGCAGGAAAAGTTAAATGTACATATAAGGAACAGCTGGAGGACCAATTTACAACTAATTTGGTCAATTGGCAACATGATTGGGTATAAAAAGAGTCTCTCAGAGTGGCAGTGTCTCTTGGGAGTCATGATGGGCAGAGGATCACCAATTCCCCCAATGCTGCGGTGAATAATAGTGGAGCAAAATCAGAAAGGAGTTTCTGAGAGAAAAATTGCAAAGAGTTGGAAGTTCTCATCATCTACAGTGCATAATATCATCCAAAGATTCAGAGAATCTGGAACAATCTCTGTGTGTAAGGGTGAAGGCCGGAAAACCTTACTGGATGCCTGTGATCTTCGGGCCCTTAGACGCCACTGCATCACATACAGGAATGCTACTGTAATGGAAATCACAACATAGGCTCAGGAATACTTACAGAAAACACTGTCGGTGAACACAATCCACCGCGCCATTCACCGTCTCCGACTAAAACTCTATAGGTCAAAAAAGAAGCCATATCTAAACATGATCCAGAAGCGCAGGCGTTTTCTCTGGGCCAAGGCTCATTTAAATTGGACTGTGGCAAAGTGGAAAACTGTTCTGTGGTCAGACGAATCAAAATTTGAAGTTCTTTTTGGAAAACTGGGATCCCATGTCATCCAGACTAAAGAGGATAAGGACAACCCAAGTTGTTATCAGCGCTCAGTTCAGAAACCTGCATCTCTGATGGTATGGGGTTGCATAAGTGCATGTTGCATGGGCAGCTTACACATCTGGAAAGGCACCATCAATGCTGAAAGGTAGATCCAAGTTCTAGAACAACATATGCTCCCATCCAGATGTCATCTCTTTCAGGGAAGATCTTGCATTTTCCACCATGACAATGCCAGACCACACACTGCATCAATTACAACATCATGGCTGTGTAGAAGAAGGATCTGGGTACTGAAATGACCAGCCTGCAGTCCAGATCTTTCACCCATAGAAAACATTTGGCACATCATAAAGAGGAAGATGCGACAAAGAAGACCTGAGACAGTTGAGCAACTAGAAGCCAGTAATAGACAAGAATGGGACAACATTCCTAAATGCACAACAACTGTTTCTAAATGCATTTTTGCAGTTTTTTTTCTACTTACACAATTATATAGGTATACATAGATATATTGTTTACAATAGAGAGTGCGATATTTTTTAGATACATTTTTTTTTTTGGGGGGGGGGCACAACCCTCGAATTGGGGTTGGGGGGGTGGAAGAGGAGACATGTCCCCTCCGTCCCTCCCGGGATTTACGCCTATGTTTTTACCAGCGGATTAAAAAAAGACACGCAGTAACAGGAAATCAGCAGTGAAAAGAGAAATTTTATATTTCACCAAATCAATGGATTAAAACTAAAGTAACGAGTCTGTGTTGAAAATGTAAGAAGTAAAAAGTACAGATATTTGTGTAAAAATGTAATGAGTAAAAGTAAAAAGTTGTCTGAAAAATAAATAGTGGAGTAAAGTACTGATACCAGAAAAATCTACTGAAGTACAGTAACGAAGTATTTGTACTCCATTACTTCCATCCTCTGATTGGCAGTAGTTGGGCTTGAAACCGTAACCTTTCGATGAGTAACAAAGCCTTAACGGTTAAGGCTTAACCATTGAGCTACTACATCTGGTGACATCTAGTGGACAAAAATAGGAAACACAAAGAAAACAAAAACAAAAAACGGAGATCCAGCCAGAGACATTCTTGATTAAAAAAAAATAATAAAAAATTTCTGCTGCAATCTACCAGAATGATGATAAAACAAGGGTGGACTTTTCATCCCTAATAAGACAATTATCCCAAACACAGCAAAAGAAACTGCCAATGCCAACATGAAAGAAGTTGGTTTGAAATCTTAACAAATTTAATACAAATAAATTTTTTTTTTAAATAGCGCTGTAACATAAAATGTGGAGTAAGTGAAGCACTGTGAATACTTTCCCGATGCACTGTATGGACATCTTTGCATATGTGAATTGCATGGGTTGTTACCAACATCTGGTGAAAATATTATGTCAAGAGCACCTCTAGAAATACACTTTATCACCAAAAGTATTGGTCACCTGGTCATAAGGTCATAAGCATCACATTCCACATTTAGTCCCAATTTGCGCTTATAATTCCCTCCACTCTTCTGGGAAGATGTTCCACTTGATTATGGAGTGTGCATATAGATATTTGTGTTCTTCAGCCACAAGGGTGTTATGAAAGGCAGGTACTGATGTAGGTGAGGAGACCTGGGGTGCAGTCAGTGTTCACATTCATCCCAAAGGTGTTCAGTAGGGATGAGATCAGAGCTCTATAGCAGGCCACTCAAGATCCTGCTCTCCAGAGAATGTAAAGCAGATCTTCAAGAAGCTCACTTTGTGCACAAGGGCATTACCATGCTGGAACAGGTTTGGGTTAAAGTGAATGCAAAATTGGATTATAGCGCCATCTAAAGACGTTCTGTACAATTGAGTTCCTCCAGATTTGTGTTAACAGTTTGGAAAAGAATCAAATATAGCAGGAAAGGTCAGGTGTCCCAATACTTTTAGCAATATAGTGCATGTTTTCTGAGAAAAAATGTGACCTGTTCGATTCTTATTTTACCTGCTGTATTACAGTAATATATAATATAAGTAACATACCTTCAAACTTTATGCCTAGTGTATGTTTTATGTCTATTTAAATGTTTTCCAGAGAAGAGCATGCGGGATCCTAGAATAGATAGAGCCATTGGAGTTTATAAGAAAGTGGTGTCTGCTTTTTCCAGGACCTGGAAAAAGAAAAAAAAAAAGCACCTGTTGATGCACAAGAGCAGCTGAACCTACCTCAAAAAAGAACTGATCACAAAGTCACCAACAACATGGGTTTCAGCACATGATTGAGATTTTCTTGAGCAAAAAAGGCCATTGGTCATGTTTTAACTGCAAACAAAAAACTTGTGCCAACATGGCAAGATGTTGAGGTGCTGAAGGTGGTGAGTGAACCACTTTGTTCTCTGCTAGAATTTACAGACGCTCTGTCAGGTGAACAACTCGTAACAGTTTCTTAGATAAAACCTATGTTGTCCTTGTTCAACACTGAAGTCCTGGTGGTGAAGTCTGATGACACAAACCTACCTTTCTGGAGTATCCAAACTCACATGAACTCACATGAACGCTGCTTTGAAAATGCTACAGTAATGATGAAACTTTGGAACAGTCTTCCGCACAGTGTTCGGGCTCAGACACACTCTCCCAGTTTAAGTGCAGATTAAAGACGTATCTTTTAGCAAGTTCTACACATAACACATATCACATATCATAACTTTGTGCTCCAGAACATATGATCACATGTACATTATCAACTTGTGCTGTTAATATCATAAACAGCAGCTACGCTAATTCCTCTCCACTGCTCCTCTTTCTCTCCCCATCCCGAGGCATCCTAAGGTTGCTCCAGCTCCAGTGACGTTCCACCTCATGAAGATTATGGACCTTTAAAGAAGTAGATTCCGACCCCGCAAACAACCATCTAGAGACGCACCAGCGCCATTTGAAAACCACTTCATGTAGAGTTTGGACATTCGACCTCTTTAAATGTTTAAAGGCTCTGGCTTGGAGAAGCTGGTGTTGGATCTATGATAGTTTCGAAATGTTGAGTTATTTTATGAGTTGCTCAGTAACTCCTGGTTAATCCACATGATTTAAACCAACAAATAATTATAGCGTGTTTGTTTTATGTTACTGCAAAGGTGCCGGTTGATCAACCAACTTCTCTGAATGAGTTAGTGTGTGTGATTAAAATGATGTGCCTGTTCTTTTTTATTTACACCCTCTCTAACTGTAAAACGTCTGCTGGATCCCTCAATATTCCTACATCATTCTTTTGTGTTAATGCCAGTGTGCCCATTTTATTTGTTGAGAAGGGATCTTATGACTGCTCTTAATTTCTCAAAGTCTTTTCAGGGGTCTAGTATTGTGATTCGCACTGCCTCTTTACAAGGGCACTCATTGAAAACTAATGCCAGCTTCCTGTCCATTGAGTGTCCAATGACACTCCTGAATCCTTTCCAGAATAAAATTTCCTTTCTGATCCCATAATGAATGGCATCCCATAAGAATGAGGTTGGTTTTGTGCAATGTGAGCCTTATGCTGCGAAAGTGAAACATTCTAATCCTGTATCTGTCAAACAATATACTATGACTGAAGTGAAGGCTGATGTGATTTACCAAATTCTGCAATCTCTCATTGAACTACTTCTTCTTCTTCTTTTTTTGGCTGCTCCCATTAGGGGTCGCCACAGCAGATCCTCCTCCCGAGTCTCCTGAGTGCAATCGTCAGTCATTCACTTTCACGTGGCTAGTACACCTGGACGAGACTACCTAAGAGGTATAATGACTCACCGACTGTGTTCTCTTGGGTAGTACACAGCTCCCTTTCTGATCTGCAGCTACCTACTGGATCTTCTGTCCTGCAATTATGCAGATGATCCGCTGACCGTTCTACCTGCATCCAGGCCACATTTGCACCTGGCATGAAAAGGGTTCAAAGTCTTTAAGAAGAAGCTACAATTATGTCTGCCTGAAGTGAAATACCTTGGCTTTCTGCTGTCCAAAGGGAAATGGCAGCTGGCTCCTGACCGTGTTCAGCTGATTCTGGATCCCCACATTCCTGAAACTCAACAGGCTCTTTTAGCTTTTTTGGGATTGAATAACTGTTGTCAGTGGATTCCAGACTGCTGTTATCACGACAAGGTGCTCTGCGGTACATTGAAACATCATAAACATCATGAGCCTGCCAGGCTACAGTAAACCGTTTCAACTGTATGTCTTTAAACACTCCAGTGCTGCTGTGGGTGTTCTTGCCCAACAACACGGTGGGGTTTGTGCATATTTCTCAAAAACTATGGACAATATCACTAAGGGACTGCCCTCATGCTTGCGGGCAGTAGAAGCATGTGCACTTCTGGTATTGGATGCTAAACAAATGGTTCTCTCACATCATTTGGCCCCCACACTCTACACATCAGGTACAACATGTACTTAAGAATATACAAATAAAACACATGACTGCACAGCGCTGCTGTGGTTATGAAACAATCCTGTTATCCACTGAAAATTTACTAAGAGCTAAGAGATTCCTCAGCTAATAGTCCTATTGTCACTGCAATGCAGCGTCTACTTTATTCTCAGGATGATTGTGAAATTGTGAATTTCCTTTGGCTGCTATGTCCAAGCATAACTGTTTTTCTGAGTTTTCACATCCCTTATCACCCATAATCCTCTCATGCTGTAAAACAAATTAACAGGACCTTGAAATCCAAACTGACAAAAGCTATGCATCATGCAGGAACATCTAATGGGGTTGAACTACTTTCTGCCATTGTTGCTGAAAATTAGAACAACCCCAAACAAAACTACCAAACTCTTGGGTGAAGAAATTCCAATGCCCTGTAGCTGTAGCAGACAAGGACTAGGTGCATCCTGTCAATTAGATGTACTTATTTTAAGTATGGTGGCATGGCATTAGCTGGCAGCAGCCTCTCTGGATCCAAAAATGGTGCTTTTACTGTATTTAGCCAGACTTTGTACAATACATGGACACCGGAAACAGCTGTGTTCATGTGTACAACCACCAGACGCTGTTACGGTACAGGAATCATGCAACTACTAATCTGCATGAGGAAGTAATTAATAACCCTCGCGACCTCGGCTTGCTGCGACCTCGGGCACAAAGACCAGGCCTCGGTGTCACCTGAGGCCGGTGGCCAGGAGAGGGAACGTCAGAAGCGCTGTTTGAGGAAGCGGGAGCATTGCAAGCGGGCCGGTGTCTGTGCTAGGCTAAGTGCTAACCCTAGGACAAGTTCATTCCACCACCTCTTCCCCGAACAGAGAAAATCCTTAATGTATACTTACCTCTCATTTTGAGAGAAGTAAGACTTGCAGTGGTGGCATGTGTTTATATGAACACGGAATTGTGCAAAAACTCAAGCTCCACAAGCTCATCGCTTGTGGAGTTCATAACTGTAAGATGCAGACCATTTTATTTACCACGGTAATTCACCACTGCTTTCATTGTCGGAGTGTCCATTCCTCCAAGGGCTAATGATAAGGAGGCACTGTGTGCACTCTATGGCGCTATTAGCAACCTGCAGAATGTTTGCCCGACGGATTGTTTATTATCGCTGAAGAATTCAACCATGCAAATCTCAGGACTGTGCTTCCTAATCTCTATCAGGACTTTGCAATGAGAGGAGCAAACAAGCTGGATCTTGTTTACACAAACACCCCTGCCGCGTATCGTGCGAGGCCTTGCCCCAATCTCAGCTACTCCGACTACATCTCTGTTATGCTAATTCCAGCATACAGACCGCTCATCAGATGCTCGAAACCGTTGCTGAAACAGGTGAAACCCTGGCCAGCAGGAGCCACCTCTGCTCTTCAGGACTGTGCACTGACTGGGACACGTTTAGGGTGGCTGCAACCAACGGCGATTCCATCAACTTGGAGGAGTACACATCATCAGTGACCAGCTACATCAGCAAGTGTGAGATGGTCTTGGACCATCTCCAAGACCATCTCTACACGCTCCAACCAGAATCCCATGCAGTTTTCGTATCATCCAAACCGTTCCACAAATGATGCCATCTCCAAAACCCTCCATTTGGCCCTTACCCACCTGGACAACAAGGACACATATGTATGAATGCTGTTCATAGACTTCAGCTCAGCATTCAACACAATCATCCCTCAATCGATAAGCTGAGCCTTCTGGGCCTGAACACCTCCCTCTGCAACTGGATCCTGGACTTCCTGACTGGGAGACCTCAGTCAGTCCGGATCGGGAACAGCATCTCGAGCACCACCACACAGATCACTGGGGCCCCTCAGGCCTGTGTGCTCAGCCCACTGCTGTTCACTCTGCTGACTCACGTCTGTATAACAATGCACAGCTTAAACTACATCGCCAAATTTGCAAATGACACGACCGTGGTGGGTCTCATCAGCAAGAACGACGAGTCAACGATGTGTCAGAGAGGGGGTGCACCAGTTAACAGCCTGGCGTGGAGCCAACAACCTGTCTCTCAACATTGACAAAACCAAAGAGATGGTTGTGGACTTCAGGAGAGGAATCGATGGATCCTCAGTGGAGATCGTCAAGAGCACCAAATTTCTTGGTGTTCTTATGGCGGACAACCTCACCTGGTCACTCAACACCAGCTCCATCACCAAGGAAGCCCAGCAGTGCCTCTACTTCCTGAGAAGGCTGAGGAAAGCCCTAATTTAAGTATTAAGAAATTAAAGCTGGGCTAGAATCAGAAGCTCTAAATACGACTATGGAGCCTGAAATAGTAAATGGTCATCAGAGAACAGACAACACAAAACAGGTAAATTTGAAAAAATTTATTACACAAAATAAATGGCAGTTATTTACATTCCCTGCCTACCTAAGAAGGCTTTCTAAGTGCACAGCGCACAATAAACTCAAAATGAAAAAACTAAAATGAAGAAAGAGTCCATGGAAGTTGTTGATGTGTGTGTGTGTTTCGTAGAGTATGTTCTTTTCACTACCCGGGTAGGTTTACGGATGTTCTTATCTGTATCACAAATGAAGGCACAGGATGATGCTGGTTCCAAAGATGCCACGGCTGGCCACACAGATCCGTTCACTTCTGCGGTTGGCTCGCCACTGACCGCAAGGGTCAGATTCAGATGGTCTATCCCTTTCTAAAAAACAATCTGAGGTATCTTGAGAAGCTCACTGTCATGCGGCTTAACGCTCTCTTACACAGCTTTTATCCTAATGGATACACAATATTTTAATATATGGTACAAGATTTTTCTTTTAATTTCTGTCCTTTAAAAAATATTTTTCATACCAGTCCTCGTTTGCTTTCTAGCAACTTCTTTACCGGAAGAAAAGAGTAGAGAGTTGCACTCCAGTAACCTTAGGTGGGTTACACAGAGTATATAGTAGGTTTACTGGTCGGCACTATTTTGTATTATGTGTATAGTTCCACACTGTCTTGTGTTGTCTGTCTGTCTGTC
Organism: Silurus aristotelis; assembly: GCF_946808225.1. NCBI lineage: Eukaryota > Metazoa > Chordata > Actinopteri > Siluriformes > Siluridae > Silurus > Silurus aristotelis. The sequence goes on from NC_139580.1 coordinate 2,467,422, forward strand.
TGTACTGTTTTTCGTCTGCACTGTTTGCACTCAGTTGCACTCGATGCACTTTATGTATCTTTATGTTGTGTGTTGTAGCTCTATGCTGTGGTTTAGTGTAGCACCAGGGTTCTGGAGGAACGTTGTCTCGTTTTTACTGTGTACCACTGTGTATAGTAGAAATGACAATAAAAGCCTCTTGACTTGACTTGACTTGATCTGTCAAGCAGGGTGGAGGCCCTGATGTATCCTGGTGTGTCATGTTGCTGAAAATGCTGATGCTTTGTTTAACATGTGTAACTTTTTTGTTTTAAAAAAAAATGTCAACTAGTAAATATTTTTAAAGTACTAATATTATAAATCATACGCACAATAAATATTTATTTAGTTTCACTATTTTTCTCCATGTTTCTCATTTACTGTAATTGCATATGTCATATCAGCCAATCATCCAGATTGCTTTCTCAATATCAGCATCGGGCATTAAAAATACAATTAATGTTGACCACTAGTGACACGTATATAACAGTTTTGAGTGGTTGGAGAATGTGGGTGTAAGCGAATTGTGTCAATTTGTGGATTGGACTGAACTGTGTGCTTTCTGAGAATTATGGACTTCTGACGTCAGCAGCTTATTGGACACTTCGAGACAAACAGGATGTAGGGGCTTGTGTCAAAAGTAGCTAACAGGAACTTAACACACGGTGGGAAAATAAAACAGACATGTTTGACTTAACTTGTTTCTAGACCTCCAGGGAGACATGGCCAAATGTAGTCTGTTCACACTACAGCTACTGTTTGGTGAGTTCTCATATAACGTATATACCAGATACAGTAGGTGTGAGCTATAAAGAACTGCTATTCTGTACAGAAAGAAGAGATTGAGTGCTATTTGAAAGAAGTTATTAATCCTGAGGAGGATACCTGACATTATGCAGGCATATGTCTGTTTTGGCAGAAATGAATTTGATAGTTTGTTAAGTGAAAGTTAACACTGAACTAAATTAGATGAGAAATGTAAATGATTATTAGGTTTGGACAATGATGATTAATCTTAATGTGTTCTTTTTAGGTTTATTTTGGCTCAGTCACCTTCAGGTTACTTTAACTGATCATGTATCTGTCCATCCTGGAGAGAACATCACCCTGCTCTGTAACATCACTGATTATCCTGAGATATTGTGGTATTCACTAAGAGCTGATGAGGTGAAGCTGCTGATATCTGTTGAACAAGGGAAGCTGAAGAAAAAATATTTGCTCAGTTATAATGTAAATATGAGTCACTATGATGTAACAGAAAGCAGCAGTTCAGTCAGTTTAGTGATTATTGGAGTTCGAGAGACGGATCTGGGGTTTTATTACTGTGGAGGACGAAACAAAACAAAACACATTCAGTTTGGGAAACCCATCAGACTGAACTTGAACATTACAGGTCAGTAACTAAACTTTATTCAGTCTGATTATTAATACTGTCTTACTGTCCTATTATATAATAATAATAATAATAATAATAATAATAATAATAATAATAAAAAAATATATATATATATATATATATATATATATATATATATATATATATATATATATATATATATATATATATATATATAATATAATAACTATATTATTAAATGTAATTAAAGTCTATCAACTGATCAATTTCCTTAAAAGTGTCACTGAACATCTATTAAAATCTTTAATAACTTTCAAACCAAAATAGTTTCAACACCTCACAGTGCACAAAAATGCGACTAGTACAGATGCATTTTTAGCAAAAAAAGTAAAAAAGAAAAACCTAGTTAATACATAATTTTTGCTCAGAATAATATATGCGAAGAATGTGCATATATGACAAGTATATATATATATAGTACAAAAATATCAGAGACTCTGGAACTATCCTGAAAAGTTATTTTTTTTTAATCCAACTTTTAGACAATGACATCTTGTCCTTCCTTAAGACTTTTGAAACATTTCAAAATGCTTATTTTATATATATATATATATATATATATATATATATATATATATATATATATATATATATATATATATATATATATATCTTAACAGACCAGATTAGCCATGTCTCTATTCATTTTAACATTCCAAACAAAGGGAGTTTACATGTACACCCTCATTAATAAGGGACATGATTAAAGGTTACATAAAATTTCATGAAATTCAGTGTACAAAATTTAAACAAAATAACGTTTGAAATGCCAGAAAACATTCCAGGGTTGATGAAAATGAAGGATTTTTATATGATCTTCTGCTTTGACCTCAATGCCAGGACCGGCCTATTCAGAGGTTCCAGTTTATTTTGAATTGTGGGGAACAGGGATTTCACTGCATTATAGTGGTGTATTTGTTACTCTGTATTTATGTATTTCAGGTGACCAAGAGACTCAATCGACTCTTAACTCGTCTGAGCCTTCAGCGGCAGGAGTAGAGTTTAGGATTACAGCGAGTGTGTGTGCAGCCTCTCTCTTAATAAACTTCATCTGCTTGTGTGTGTTCTGCTACAGGCTAAAAGGTGAACTTTTTTATCTTTAATTGGGCATCAGCAGTGTTGGGGAACGTTACTTTTAAAAGTAACGCATTACAATATTGAGTTTCTCCCCAAAAAAGTAACTAATTGCGTTACTTAGTTACTTTTTATGGAAAGTAATGCGTTATATTACTTTTGCGTTACTTTTGCGTTACTTTTTCTTACCTGATCTCTTTCAGGCCTTACAGGTGTAACAGGTGAGAAGTTCTTGTACTAGTGTTTAATGCAGTAATCCACGGGTGGCCAACCCGAGGCTCGTGAGCCGCATGCGGCGTTTTATGGCTGGTTTCATGCGGCTCTTACGTTCATATCGCAGTTTGTGTTTGTTTGTTTTTAATGTGACGAAATTTGACGAAAATACCGTATTGAACTCAAGCGAACACGCACATAAAAAAAACCAACACAAACAAAGTCTGTGTTTTCTGTCATTATGTTGGTGTGTGACATTTACAATAAATCTGGCTGAGCAGAGTGTGTGTGTGTGTGTGTGTGTGTGTGTGTGTGTGTGTGTGTGTGTGTGTGTGTGCGTGTGTGTGTGTGTGTGTGTGTGTGTGTGTGTGTGTGTGAGAGAGAGAGAGAGGAAGGGATGGGTGATGTTCATGTGTGCCCACGTGTATGATGTGGCTCGGGTTAGGGTTAATATCTGAAAATCTACTGAAAATCTATTTACTAAATATTAATGTACTGAAATCAAGCCTTTGTTGTTTAGCTTGAGGCGGGGTGCAGGTTTCATTCGGCTTTCTCTCTTCCACATCTGTAGTGCTGTGCTTTGCTTGCAGATGTTTTTTTTAATTTGAAGTGGTATTTTTTGCCGTTGACAAAATCTTTTCACCAACACATAATTTACACTTAACGATTATTCCCTTCTCCTTTTTCTCGACTATTTCAATATAATGTGAATACTTCCATCACAGTAAAGTAATGCTCTGGCCTGCCATCTCCGCTTCTGACCAGCTTCTGTTCCCGCTGCTCGCACGTAGAGGTGCGCGATTCTACGAGATTACGTTCATTTTAATGCAAAATAATTGAACTGAAAAGTAACTCGCATTACTTTTATAAAAAAGTAACTCAGATATTAATGTGTACATTTATAAAGTAACGGCTACTTTACTCGTTACTTCAGAAAAGTCATATTATTACGTAACGCACGTTACTTGTAACACGTTACCCCCAACACTGGGCCCCATTTAGGAATTAGCCCTAAAATAACTATTTATATTAATTCATGATGATTTGGAGTTTCACAATATAAAAATTATCTGCTAATTTAACCTTAAACGCTTAAGTCTTATTCAAAACAAAATGATGTGAATGATTTAGTGACAAAATACCTGTTATGCAGTGACTCAAAACCTTCCTTTAATGCAGAATTACCTGTGACGCTGCTACTGACTATAGCAAAGCTAACATCGAAATTGGAATTTCAAAAGTTTGACCTGTTATTATGCTTGAGTCTGTGTTTACTATCTGTGTACTATAATTTACAAGGTTTTTTTTCCCTTTCAGGAAAATCAGCATCACGCAGCAGTTTCAGCAAAACCTCAAATGCTTCTGAAAAGGTACTAGATATATATTCAATTCTTTAAACATTTTTAAAAGTATATTGTCCTCAGAAAAACTTTACAAATAAACAGCATTAACCTTAATCATTTTTGATGTGTTATTAATGAAATGGAAATAACTTGCGTATGCATGCAGTTTTGGGGCGTTGTTTTGAGAAACGATGAAAGTTAAACATTAGCTTCAAATCTCAATACAACCTTTTGGCGATTGTACGGTATGAAAATGCACCTGCTTACCGGATGTACGGTGAAGAGAGTTTTAATGCATTTTACTCAGTCTGGATTTCTCAATATGAACATTTGTAACTTTTAATTAAGTAATTAAGTTGAATATAAAGGTCATTTTTAATCAAGGAAAAAACTTTAATCAAGTAAAAAAGAACTTGTGATATAGCAACATGAAACCTGTTATGTCAATTCTGATTCGGAACTATGCAGGTTTATTACATTGGTTTCACTTGTTGATATATATATCTATAAATTATTTACAGAATTATGTTATAATCCCGTAGAGATCAACACTGTAAATAATTAAATTAATGGCACAGTTAATAAAGTGATGTTTGTGTTTAATGGTGTTATGAAGCTCCTCTCTCTCTCTCTCTCTCTCTCTCTCTCTCTCTCTCTCTCTCTCTCTCTCTCTCTCTCTCTCTCTCTCTCTCTCTCTCTCTCTCTATCACCAGGACGAAAGCATGCATTATGCCAGCATTCAACATGGAAGAAGTTCCAGAGCAGCAGCTAAGAAAAGCACAGGAACAGAATCGGACAGTGTGTTCTATGCAGCAGTCGCCTCACAGCCTCGGAGACACTGACTAGGTGCAAATGAGTGACTCTCCTCTTTATCTGTTTAATTTATGAACTACACTGTGGAAGTGTCCACATTAATCCTGATAGATTTTAAAATGCATATATTTCTTTATATGTCAATATATCTATATATTGTTTTGTTTTCCAAATTTTGTTTTCTTTGTCTGGCAAAAGCTAAGCTTTTAAATGAATGTCATGTACAACTTGAACACTTGACGGTTATGTATATGAAATAATACATAAATAAATACATTTAATAGATTAAAAACACTTTTGTTTATCATACATATATATATTCAATACACTACCTCGGATATACACTCACTCACTTCGGGCAGAAAAAAAACACTAATCATTGATGTTTATGTAAGATCTGTATGTATGTATGTATGTATGTATGTATGTATGTATGTATGTATGTATGTATGTATGTATGCATGCATGCAGTGGTTAAGGTTTTCAGGTACAAAACACCAGCCACATACTATCATTCTTTAACCAGCTAACATTCGTTAGGGAAAAAATGTTTAAGAGTTTAAGAATTAACGGCTCTTAGCTTCCAAAAACAACATTCTGCTTGGATTTCTTTGACAGGAAAACACATTCACTCACTACACAACAAACCAACCCACTTTTAAGACACATTTGTGATGAACTGAAGCCCAAACCTCCTTAACCATTTAGTTTGTAAAAATAAAAAAAAAATCATAAAGTCCCATAGCCATGCACCAATATTTGGTGAATATATATTCATATAGTGCATTTTGTTATACGCATCCTTAAATGTACTACATATATAATATTGACTTGAACTGAATAACTTATTTATTTATAATTTTATTTTTGGATACAGTCTTCTCTTGCTGCTGGGTCTCAGCTGCACTTATATTCAGGCACAATGCTGTTGTGGTTTAAAGAACCACGGCCAGCTTTTTTCCACTCCATCCTTTTTACAAGCCCTGCAACAAACTGAGTAGCAGAGCTGTGGTTAGTGGCCCAACGGGCAAAATGCTGAGTAATGGAAAATGTATCTAATGCATTTAACCACATAATGTATTTTTTAAGCACACACATGAAAACAGCACCAACACACTAAACACCTACATGCCTTGTGGTGTAAATAACCAGAAACTATTCACAGGAAATAGCCCCTATTAAATAAAAGCTCTGTTACAAAAAGATACATCTCTGGGGTCCAAGGTTCATACTTCCAAAGCTAAAGAGCTTTTTATTACTGCCATGTCTATATTTCAAAATGAACACGTTTTTTGGTTGGTTATTTATTGGGTTGGTTGGCAGGGGTGTAGCAATACCATTAAAAGGGTTACATTATAAAATCATTGGACTGACAATTTGCAAGATTCAGAAACAGGGAAATTCACACATTGTCTTCACGGAGGCAAAGAAAAAGTAATAATAATTATTAATATAAGCCATCAGTCAATCTTTTTTAATATGTCTATTCTAGCTTTGCACACCTACATTGGAGAATATTCGCCCATTGTTAATTATTGAATTGCTTAAATTCTGTGGTGAGTGGCAATAAACTGCTCTTTTCAAGTCCATTCACACAGGATTTAATTCAGGGCACTGACTTGGCCACTCAAATACATTCACCTTCATATCCCTAAGCCATTGCATTTGCTTTGGCATGTTAGAAGGTAAATGACCTTGGACTACCAGGATTGAAATGACTATTCAATCCTGGTAGTTTCTCTATTCAATACATTTTTCACAGTACTCAGAGGAACACCAGGTATTGATGGTATAGTTTGTTTAGGCAGGAACACACACATAAGCTTTTAAAATTTAGGTTTTTGACCTCTCATCCCTTTTTTAAATGGTGCTGAGTTTAAGCATAAGCAGGAAGAGGCATCCAGCACTGTTCACACTCTCTAATGTGTTTCACCACCCATGTGAATTAAAACCGCAGTATGTTGTGAATGCAAAACAGGAAAAGAACGAAACTGCACAGGTTGTGGCTGGAAACTGACATTTCTCAATAAACCCAAAGCACAGTGTCTGCATTAAAAACTTTAATGAAGTGCAGAGTTTCACTTGATCTATTGTGTGCTGCTAAACTTTCCACTCTAAATTACAATGATGCTCATCATATTAATATCCATTTCTAATGAAATTAGAATGAGTAAAATTTCTATATACACTGAAATTGGCTGTTAGGTTAGTGATGAGTATGGATGTCATTCTGCAAGTGCTGGCCCAGTTTTTTGTTTCTTTTTTCTGAATTTCCATGTTGCATCATTATTAATGCATTTTCTGTGACAAATGCTTCAAAATATTAGTTCTTCAACATTGAGCTCCTCAATGCTGACCTATGGTTTACACACACTGCAGTGGAGCTCCAGACTAAGTCACTTCGCTAATCACCCTCCATAACCAGCATTCAACTGGACAAAGTTCTCTGAACAACAAACATTGCAGGGTGAAAATGCAGATCTCCTACCAGTGAGAGACAAGAGTTGACAAGAGACCAGAATGTTATCTACCTTAGAAACCTTTAGGCTTCTACCATTAGGGGTCGCCACAGCGGATTATCCGTCTCCATAAATCTGCCTCTTTCAAACTAACTACCTGCATGTCTTCCTTTACACATCCATAAACCACATTCTTGGCTTTCCTTTTTTCCTCCTTCCTTGTGGCTCAATCCTCAGCATTCTCCTACCGAATACCCTATGTCCCTCCTCTGCACATGTCTCTTTCTTGATCCGCATATTTGATTTGGCACATGTTTTACGCTGGATGCCCTTCCTAATGCAACCCTCCCCATTTATCTGGGCTTGGGACCGGCACAAAGAGTGCACTGGCTTGTGCAACCCTAATGGCTGGGTTACTATATTCAATGGAACATAGAAAACAAATAATGAAACTGATGAAATGTACCACATTAAGGAAAAAATAAGATAATGTTGATCTCGATGGCTGCAGCATGGAACAGGGAAACAAAAGGTTGGGAAAGCAATGGTTACTGAAAAGAAGCAGCTGGAGGAATTTTGCAATTAATTAGGTAAATTGGCAACAGTTTAGTAACATGATTGGGTATAAATAGAGTATCTTAGAGAGACAGAGTCTCAAAAGTAAAATCTGTAAAAAGGAGAAAGGAGGGAAAGGAGAAGTGTAGAAGAGTGGAGGTTTGGGTTGGAATTTTAAATGTTGGTACTATGACTGGTAAAGGGAGAGAGGGAGCTGATTTGATGGAGAGGAGAAAAGGTAGATGTGTTGTGTGATCAGGAGACCAAGTGGAAAGGGAGTAAGGCCAGAACATTGGATGTGTTTAAACTGTTCCATCATGGTGTGGATAAAAAGAGAAATGGTTTAGTGTTGATTAGTAGAGGTATTGGGTAGGTATGGTATTAAGGAGAGTAATGTGGAAGGGCAGACCGAGGTAGACTTTGCTAAAAGGATGGAAATGGCAGTGGTGAACACTTATTTTTAAGAAAAAGGATGATCATAGGGTGATGTATAAGAGTGGAGGAAGGTGCACACAGGTGGACTATGTTCTATGTAGGAGATGGGGGTCTGTAAGATGGCTTTGGAGGTAAAAATGAAAGGCAATGAAAGTCAGTAGGAGTAAGACAGAGTACATGTGTGTGAATGAGAGTGAGGGCAGTGGAGGGGTGCAGTTGCAGGGAGATGAGGTGGAGAAGGTGGAGGAATTCAGGTACCTGGGGTCAACAGTGCAAAGTAATAGAGAGTGTGTTAGAGAAGTAAAGAAAAGTGTGCAGGCAGGGTGTAGTGGGTGGAGAATAGTGGCAGGAGTGATTTGTGATAGAAGGTTATTTGCTAAAGTAAATGGGAAAGGTGATAGGACTATGGTGAGACCTGTGATGTTGTATGGTTTAGAAACAGTAGCATTGAGTTAAGCATGGAGTTGGAGCTGGAGGTAGCAGAGCTGAAGATGTTGAGGTTGATGATGTTGAGGCTGGGGCTTCTTTAGGACAGGAACAATGGTGGACTGTTTGAAGCATGAGGGGACAACAGACTGTTCCAGTGAGAGGTTGAATATCTCAGTGAACACCGGTGCTAGTTGGTCAGCGCAGGCTTTCAAAACCCGACCTGCTATCTGGTCCGTAAAAGATGTTTAGCTAGGGAAGCGTCCGCATTCCCCATTCTGGAAGATGGTGTTTTATAGTCTGTGATGTTTCTTAGTAACTGCCACAGGCTCCGAGAGTCACCATGTTCAAACTGTAACTCTAGTTTCCTCCCCTAGCGCAGCTTTGCTTCCTTCACCACTCTGCGCAAACTAAGATGCAGCCTTGTACTTGTTTATGTCCCCAGTGTCGAGCCCCGTGTTCTAGGCAGCGCAACGGGATCTCAGAGCATTGCGGATGGTTTTATCCACCCACGGCTTCTTGTTGGGAAACGTTCTGAGGGTGTTTTTTTGTACCGTATCATCCGCCAGTTTCACAATGAGTCCCACAATTGCTTCCACAAACATGTTGACGTCATCAGAGCTGCGCCTTAACATGTCCCAGTCTGCGTCATCTAACTCGGCCTGCAGAGCGGCCACCGATTGGTCAGTCCAGTGCACGGCCTCCCTCTGAACCGGAGCTTCCTGTTTCAGCCTTTGTTTGTATACAGGCATGAGGAAGATGGTGGCATTGTCCGATTTCCCAAACGATGGATGTGATTGTGCCTTGTAGCTGTTTTTAAATGGTGTGTAGCAGTGGTCCAGTGTCCTTTCGCGCCTGGTGGAGCAGGTGATGTGGTTGAGGTTAGCACTGTTAAAGTCTCCCACCACAATAAGCACAGTGTCCCGATGCTGTGTTTGGTGTAGCGTTAGTGTCTCATGTAATTCCCATACTGCATTGTAAATGTCCGCTTGTGGAATATAAACGGCACTGACTATGACCCGGCTAGATAGAAGGGCCGGCATCTGATGGTCAGTAGTTCCAGATTTGGTGTGCAGGAGCGTGAAAGAATAGCAATGCTCTTGCCGTCACACCAGTGGTTGTTCACCATCAGACACACTCCACCTCCCCTTGACTTCCCCGAATCTAGTGTTCTGTCATGCGGTGAACCGAGAAGAACTCGGCCGGTTGGATTGCGTGGCCTGGTACAACTGGGTTTAGCCATGTCTAGGTGAGGCAGAGAGGGTTGCAGTCCCTCTGGAACTTGACTAGGTAAGGGAGTGTGGTGTGCTCAGCCTGTTTCTGACGCCGGCTCGTTTCCCTTACGGTCGCCAGTCCTTTGTTCTTCCTCAGGATCTCGCTCGGCCAGCATGGGTCCGGGTTTAAAAATGGCGAAAAGTGAATAGATTGTACACCAATAGATATAGGAATGGCTCTGTCATATCTAATGATGACCATCTTGTATAAATAGAATGGTATCTATGAAAATAAATATATAAAATAAACAAAAAAAGACAAAGCATAGCCAGAGCTGTCGCGTGATGGCAGCCAACCTCACTGGCGCCATCTTGGGACAAATATTCAACATTCACAAACAATTGTCTCTTTCTTTCATCCTTTAAACCATATATCTTTTGCATGTAGTCTATCTCGAACATTGAACAATCCCTCATCTATGTTCTTTCCTGCATGAACACAGTTATATCTAGTAGTAGTTTACTCAGATTATGTACATATATACAATTACATATATAACTCATTTAAAACATTTTAAACATTTGTGGCACTTCTATCACATTCAGTTTCCCATAAATTAACAATGTATAGTATTAACAACTGTACGGGCAGCCATTACCGACCTCTCTGCACGAGCTGATCACGATGACCAGTAAAGGCGCCAAGCGTGAGTCCAGAGTGAGTCTTAAATGAAGCATTTAACTTAACCTTTTTAACTTTTCAACATAAACAGTCACTTACCTAAGTTTTACAAAATAATATGTAAAACTGAGGTAAATGACTGTTTATGTTGAAAAGCGGATCTAACTATGCATCGTGATTAAACAGATGTTATAACATCGATGCAGTTTTCCCAAATGTTCAGGTTATTTAACTGTGAATACAGGAAACAAACAAAAGAGAGGAGAATCGCATGTATTCTCTGCCAGCTCCTCTGTATTAATGAGCGATAGCTGCAGATGTAGTCCGTATACGCGACCTTCCCGTACCAAAATAAGAGACTCTGTTTGTGTGTACATTTTCTGTGGGCACCACATATACATACATTCAGCATTGATGGAGCCTTTCCAAATGTGCAAGCTGCCCATTCCAGAGGCACTAATGCACTCCCATACAATCAGAGATGTGGCTTTTTGAACTGACCACTGATAACAAACCGGATGGTCCCTCTCCTCTTTTGTCTGGAGGACCTGGTGTTCATGGTTTCTTCCCAACCTTCCCATAAATGTGTGCATTTGTAGGTTGCTGGCCTTTACATGGTTTAAAGCCTACTGTCTTGTTATTTTCTTTGAAAGCATGTCTGAAAGAGCCTACAGGTAGGATAAACTTAAGCTAAATGCTGTAGTAGTAGTTTGTTTCCGGGTGCCACTTACCTTATGCAAGTCGCTGACCCTGGTACCCGCAAAAGAGCTCCACACCATCATGCTTTCTCTGCCTCATTTTACATATTTTATAGCTTACAAAAACCCTGTGATAAAGAGTAACTTAAGGGTTCAAATTTAGATATACGTATATTTCCTTTGAAGTCTTTAGTTGTCCACTAATGGTGCTTCATGGCCCAGGCAAGCCCCTTTTTCTAATTTTGCTATTATAACGATGCCTTTTTCTACTGCAACTTGTCTAACCTGCAGCTCAAGTCTTGATACTGAGACTTGCTTAGATCTACCAATGTTAAGCTGGCTTGAAGTTGTTGTCCTGTGTGCCACCTATCATGGAAGTTAAGTCAAGTCAAGTTTATTTATATAACGCTTTTCACAACAGACATTGTCTCAAAGCAGCTTTACAGAAATCAACAGTCAAGGTGAATGGCGTGTGTTTATCCCTGATGAGCAGCCATGGCGACTGTGGCAAGGAAAAACTCCCTTAGATGTTATGAGGAAGAAACCTTGAGAGAAACCAGACTCAAAAGGGGAACCCATCCTCATTTGGGTGACATCAAGAGTTTGATCATAAATCTTTCAACAATACAGAACACTGGAGAGTGAGAATTAACATGAGTACTGGAGTATAAGAATATAAGTAAATGTTCTTTCTACAATCTTTGGTATAAAAGTAGGAGCTACTGAGCTCAACATTAGTGATCATCATAGATCCAGCATCAGCTTCTCCATGCCAGAGCCTTTAAACACTCCAGGAGGTCCAATGTCAAAACTCCACACATGTAGTGGGATCCAATTGGCACTGGTACGTCTCTAGATGGTTCAGGATGTTTGCGAGTTCAGCATCTACTTCTTTAAAGTCCATAATCTTCACGAGGCGGGACGTGACTGGAGCTGGCCAAACCTCAGGAAGCCTTGGTAATGAAAGAGAAAGAGAAGCAGTGGAGAGCAATTAGCGTAGCTGCTGTTCATGATATTAACAGCACAAGTTGATAATGTGCATGTGATCAGATGTTCTGGAGCACAAGGTTATGATGTGAGGCTTTGCTAAAAAGATATGTTTTTAATCTGCACTTAAACTAGGTGAGTGTGTCTGAACCCCGAACACTGTCAGGAAGACTATTCCAGAGTTTGGGAGCTAAATGTGAAAATGCTCTACCGCCTTTAGTGGACTTTGCTATTCTAGGAACTGCTAGAAGCCCAGAGTTTTGAGATCTAAGGGAGCGTGGCGGATTGTATCGTGTTAAAAGACTGGAGAGATATGTCACGGGGTGACAAATAAGTGGAACTGTTCCTCCCCATTCTTGTTTTTGGTGGGAGCGAGTTTAATGTAACACCAGAACAGTTCCGGGTTTTTTCCGTGTAAACAGGCTGACGGAGCTTGCTAATGAGGGAATGAGTGGCAGCTGGGCAATGAGCAGAGATTGGGCCACACGGGGTATGGATTTGTGAGGGGGATTATAAAAGGATCCGGTTGATGTGCAGCAGGAGAAGAAACTTTGGAGCGAAATCTTTGGGGTTGATGCAGACTGGAGGAAATCTTTGGGGTTGATGCAGACTGGAGGAAATCTTTGGGGTTGATGCAGACTGGAGGAAATCTTTGGGGTTGATGCAGACTGGAGGAAATCTTTGGTTGTTGATCCTGTCGAGCAGTACACGAGAGGGCAGATCGTTAACGGACAGGAAAGACTGTATGCAGAGAAGGAAGAGCTGGAGAGCAGTGGTATGATTGAACTGCGTTATCTCATCGAACAGATAAGTGTTGTCTGCCAGTCCTATAAGGAAGTAAATGCCTGTAGTGCCCGCTACCTGCTATAATGTGGTGAAGCCGCCCCGGCGTTCAGTGAGTTCTGTTGTGAAGCCTTTCAATGTCAGTTGTGTTCCCATAGTCAACCACCTACACAGCTTGGATGTACAGTTTGTCAGTTGAGCGGAGAGAGTCGGCCGGGACCACGAGAGGAGACCCTATTCACTGTGAGTTGATGTGAGTTGCAGTGCCTAATGTGAAGTGAACACGTGTGATCATTTGAAGTGACTGAATTGTGCACTGGTGTGGAAACTGTAATTTTGTGTCTGCCCGTTCTCCAGTTGGCTACTTGTGGGCTCTGAAGGTCAAACTGAAATTAAGAAGATCTAGTTATTGATTGTCAAATCCTGTACTCATCACTGTTGTTCTGTGAACCTAGAGAAACTGTCCTTCGCCATTGAATGTTGCTACTACTGCCCTGTGGAAAGAAGACCCAGTTGTTGACCGTCAAATCCTGTACTCACCACGGTTGTCCTGTGAATGTAGAGAAATTGTTCTCTGCCAAGGGAGGCGGCCATCACTGTTCTGTGAGGAAGTTACTGTCCGCCGCTGTATTTCAACGGTCGTCGGCTTGCGGAAGGGGAGTGGCCCCCAGCTAGCAGGTGCGTCCCGTGGAGGGAACGAGAGAGTTTCCCGGTTGCCATCTACGACGGACTATTGTATTGCGTCAGATGAGCCCCTGCCCGATCCTTCCCCCCTATCCCAAAAAGAGGTGACACTCAAATGATTGATGCTGTCCTGTGAGAAGAGTAACCCTTTCCCTTGTTGTCAATTTCCTACCAGTGCCTGCCGTAACCCGTATCTCCGGTTGAAGAGGAGCCGCTGTGCGGATCCTCACCTGTGTCTGCTCCATTACTCATCTTTGCCCGAAGAGGAGTTGCTGTGCAAATCCTTATCGGTGCTTGTTCCATTACTTACTTCTGGCCGAAGAGGAACTGTTGTCTGAACCCTTACCAGTGTCTGCTCCATCGTTTGCTTCTGTCCGTCTGAAGAGGGATCGTTGTGCGAACTTCCCACGCCACCCAGTAAAAGAGAGAGGAGGATCAGTCGGTGGATTTTAGTTTGAGATTTTATTTTTTTTAACTAAATAAAATACAAGTTTTTGATATTAATTACCTTGTCTGGTCTGTTGGTGTCTCTGGGTAACTCCTCGAGGTGGTACGTTGTGAAGGGGAGGGAAGGCCACCCCGGCCTGTGACAGATTTGGCGTAGTCGGCAGGACTCCACCTCGAGTTGAGCGACCAGAGATCCCTTATGGCAGACGAAGAATTGCCTGCGGCCCGGCCCCAAGTTATGCCCATCTTTATGGGAGCCCCTTGGGCCCAACAAAATGGAGGACCTGGGTCGGAATTGAGCTTATCGGAGTGGAAGGCTCAGGTTGAGTATCTGGCGGGACTCCAGGGATTGAGTGCCCCACAGAGGTTACAGTTCGTTTTGAATTCACTTGAAGGAGAAGCCAGGAGAGAAGTGCAGGCCGCACCAGAAGCGACTCGAGCTACGGCCCAAGCTGTGTATAACTTCTTGACCGGGCAGTATGGTGATGCCACTCCAGTGGCGGTCCTCCGGACTCAGTTCTTTAACTGCAAACAAGGACCCAAGCAAACCTTACAGGCCTTTGCTCTACAATTGCGGGAGCAGTTTACTAGGCTGAAAGAGAGGCGTGACCATGGCCTAGGTGGTGAAGAGACCTTGTTGCGAGACCAATTTCTCCTGGGTCTCCGGGAGGGCCCCGTCCGTCAGAGCTTGCGTGTACAGCTCCGCCGAGATCCTGAGTTGACATTCGAGGATTTGCGAAGGGAGGCCCTGGCTTTGGAGATGGATCATGCGGAGACGGCGGACCCCTCCGTTTGTATGGCCGCCAGTCGAACGATCGATTCCACTCTTCCTGGGCCGTCCGATTGGAAGCAGGCCCTACGTGCAGAACTCATGAAGGAGGTGCGGGAACAAATGACCGAGTTGTCCAAGATCCGCTGCCCTTGCTTCGAGAGCGTTCTTACTCGGACGGGAGTCGAGACCCAGGAAGGCGTCCAATTCGGTCTGCTGGCCCGAGATTCCAATGGGACGCGCAGGGTCGCCCGATTTGTAATGGCTGTGGAGAGCCGGGACACTATAGTCGCCAGTGCGGTTCTCGCCGGGGTTCGCAGGGGTATTTTTAGAGTTACCGGCCACTGTGGGTCAAGTGGTCGGGACCCCTTTGATTGACCCTTTTTTGTCCACTGTC
Source organism: Silurus aristotelis (assembly GCF_946808225.1). Taxonomy (NCBI): domain Eukaryota; kingdom Metazoa; phylum Chordata; class Actinopteri; order Siluriformes; family Siluridae; genus Silurus; species Silurus aristotelis. The sequence goes on from NC_139580.1 coordinate 2,482,836, forward strand.
CCTAGAGACCACCTAGTTGGACGCTGCCCCACTGTGGAGATTCAGGTGAACGGTGTCAAGGTCCGATGTCTAGTGGATACCGGGTCCCAAGTTACTCTATTCTCCGAGAGTTTGTCTAAAGAACTGTTCAATGCTCGATGTTTACAGGAGGCGGAGGCCCCTTGGCTCACCTTGCGAGGAGCAAACGGTCTAGACATTCCTTATGTTGGATACCTGGTCACGGACTTGGAGATTCATGGGATTACGGTACCACAGAAAGGAGTTGTGGTCGTCCGGGACCCTTGTTTGGGGACGCATCGAGCCCTTTTGGGCATTAATGTCATTTCAGAGTGTTGGGAGGAACTGTTCCAAACCAGGCCTATTCGAACTGCCCCGCCAGCCGAGAAACGTGAGTGGGAACGTATTGTTGCAGATTGTCGCCGGGTTCATACGGCCAGTTCCCAAGAAGATCGTGAAGGCACAGGCCGGGTTACTTGTCGATATGCTCTTTCTGTCCCGGCCCGGAGTGAGGCTGTGATTTGGGTTTGGTTGCCCGCTCGGACGTTTGGACCAGAAGATTGGGTGCTCGTGGAGCCCCAGTTGGATTGTCAAGTGGTGGAGGTGGCTCGAGGTTTGGCCGCTGTTCGGCGGGGCCGAGTCGTCGTGAGGATACGGAATGTACATCCTTATCCGGTTAACTTGTATCGCCATCAACGATTGGCCCGAGTGACCTCGGTGGGCCCCCAGCAAGTGAGGGATGGTGGAGGAGTTAACTTCTGTCAAGTGAGCTCTACAGTGGTCGAGGTGGCCCTGACGCGAGTGGATCAGCCCATGGACTCCTCGAGGGAGGGTATGCCGGCCCATCTTTTAGGGGAATCCCTGCGGGGAGAGGGGCTGGAAGAGAGGCAGACGCAACAGCTTCAGGCATTCTTGGCGAAGTGGCAGCACCTATTCTCTACACACGATGAAGACTATGGCCGTACTGACGCTGTGAAACATCAGATTCCTACTGGTGCTGCTACACCAAGCAGAGAAAGATATCGCCTGGTGCCACCGACTCTTTACTCCGAGGTTCGTACCCTGTTGCGGGGGATGCTGGAGAAGGGGATCATTCGTGAGAGCAGCAGCCCTTGGGCGGCCCCTATCGTCTTGGTACGAAAGAAGACCGGAGCTTGGAGGTTCTGTGTAGATTACCGTAGACTGAACCAAGTGACCAAGAAGGATGCCTTTTTACTGCCGCGGATCGAGGATTCTCTCACCAGCCTGACTCAAGCCGCCTGGTATTCCACCTTAGATCTGGCCAGCGGGTATTGGCAGGTGCAGGTGGAGGAGGGAGATAGAGAAAAGACCGCGTTTACAACTCCCTTTGGGCTTTTTGAGTGGGACCGGATGCCCTTTGGCCTTTGCAACGCCCCAGCCACTTTCCAACGACTGATGCAGCGGTGTCTGGGTGGCCAGCTGGTGGACACTACGTTAGTATACTCAGACGATGTCATTGTTTACTCCCCGGACTTTGAATCCTATCTCCAACATTTAGAACAGGTGTTCCAGGCGATGGAGAAGTACGGACTGAAGCTACAGCCGGACAAATGCCAACTGTTTCGCAAGGAAGTGAAATTTCTGGGCCACTGCGTGGGTGCCTCTGGATTCTCTGTGGACCCCGAAAAAGTATCAGCTGTCCAAGGATGGAGTGCGCCTAAGTGAGATCCTTCCTGTGCTTTGTAGGGTATTATCGGCGATTTATTAAAGACTTCTCCAAGATCGCCAAACCGTTAAATCAGCTTCTGGCGGGTTCAGGCCGTCCCCGCGGTCGTGGGTCCCCTCCTGTTGCTTGGGATTCCACATGTGACGTGGCCTTTCAGAGGCTCAAGCAGGAGCTATTACAGGCTCCGATCTTGGCATATGCAGACTTTACCCAGCCTTTTGTTCTGTACACCGATGCTAGTAACCTTGGCCTGGGAGCAGTATTGGCCCAGCGGCAACAGGGAGTGAAGCGGGTCATCGCCTACGCAAGCCGAAGTCTTCACCCCGCCGAACGAAATGATTCCAATTACAGTTCATTTAAACTTGAGTTGTTGGCTATGAAGTGGGCCATGAGCGAGAAATTTAAGGATTACCTGTGGGGAGCCAAGGTACTCGTAATAACTGATAACAACCCTTTGGTCCACTTACGAACAGCTAAGTTGGGGGCAGTGGAACAACGGTGGGTAGCGCAACTGGCTAATTATGACTACCAACTCCAGTATCGACCGGGCCGGGAGCACATTAATGCTGATGTGTTGTCTAGACTCCCTGAAGCCGAAAGTTGTCCGTTGGAGCCGCTGGAGGAGTGTGAAGAGGGGCTTATGGTGGGATGTGTGGAAGCACCTGGGCTCCAGCAAGAGACAGTCCCCGTTAGTTGGGGCTGGGATCCGCAGCGGTGGAAGGAAAGGCAGGAGGGAGATGCTGAGTTGATAAAGATACGGTCCTGGCTGACGCAGGGGTTATGGCCGGAGGTGGTGGAGCGTCGAGCCCAGACATGGGTAGTGAAGAAACTCCTTGGGCAGTGGGAGAGGCTCTATCTGAGAGAGGGGGTGGTTTGCCGATCCATCCGAGACCCCGTGCTGGGTGAAACTGTAGGCCAGGTGGTGGTACCTGAAGGGCAGGTTCAAGCCCTTTTACGGGCTTACCATACCCAGTTAGGACATCAAGGGAAAGAGAGGACAGTGTCTTTGTTGTGGAGAAATTTCTATTGGCCAGGGATGGAGGCGTCTGTGAACTTGTTCATCCAGAAATGCCCACGCTGCACGCTCTTCAAGACGAGGAAAGGGGTGCGAGCCCCATTGGTCCCCATACGAGCCAGGGCCCCTTTGCACATTGTGGCCATGGAATACTTGACGTTGGGTCGACCGATGGATCGCTTCCAGAACATTCTAGTGGTAACTGACCTGTTCACAAAATATGCTTGGGCCATTCCTACCTTAGACCAGACTGCCACCACTACTGCAAATGCCCTGTGGAAGATCTTATTCCAGCCGTTTGGGTGTCCAGAGACTCTTCACTCGGATCAAGGGCCAAACTTCGAATCTAAGGTTGTACGGGAGTTGTGCTAGCTCTATGGGTGTAAAAAGACGCATACCACGCCATATCACCCCCAGGGAAACGGAGGGTGTGAGCGGTTCAACCAGACGTTGCTGGGCCTATTGGTGACGTTGGATACGGATCGTCAGAGTAATTGGGTCGATAGTCTTCCCGCGCTGGTACAGGCCTATAACAATAGTGTGCACAGCACCACTGGTTATGCTCCAGCGTACCTGATGTTTGGGAGACATGTGCGTCTCCCCACAGATCTCCTACTTGGAACGGCTGGGGTTGGAGAAGATCTGAGTCTGACGGATTGGGTAGGCAGACATCATCAGCGACTCCACTCGGCGTACGAACGGGTCACTGATCGAATCAACATAGCCTCTGCTAAGAACAAGCGGCTGTATGACCGGATGGCCCGAGAGGCTCCGTTATTGCCCGGGGAGAGAGTTTTGGTACGGGACAATCGACGCCAAGGAAAGGGCAAACTGAGTGATCGGTGGGAGGCCCTGCCTTATGTGGTACAAAGTCAACAACGTCCCGACCAGCCGGTTTATACCATCCGCCCTGAGGGAAAGTCAGGCCAGGAGCGGGTGATACATCGAAATTTAATCCGCCCCTGTCCGAACTATACAAAGCCTATGGTAGAAGCTCCGACTGTCCCGGTGGCACCTAGGCCACCCTTAGTAGGTTGGGCAGTGGTTCCAAGGGGCCTGAACGTCGAACCAAGAGGGGAAGACCCCACCTCGCCACCAAGATGTTCCCAACGGGACAACAGAGGGCAGCCCCCTGTGAGATATGGAGACTGGGTCCCTGGGCCTCGTTCTAGGGACTAGAACGGATTGGTGGGGGAGGATGTCACGGGGTGACGAATAAGCGGAACTGTTCCTCTTCATTCTTGTTTCCGGTGGGAGCGAGTTTAATGTAACACCAGAACAGTTCCGGGTTTTTTCCGTGTAAACAGGCTGACGGAGCTTGCTAATGAGGGAATGAGTGGCAGCTGGGCAATGAGCAGAGGTTGGGCCACGAGGGATATGGGTTTGTGAGGGGGATTATAAAAGGATCCGGTTGATGTGCAGGAGAGGAAGAAACTTTGGAGCGAAATATTTTCGGTTGATGCAGACTGGAGGAAATCTTTGGTTGTTGATCTGTTGATCCCGTCGAGCAGTACACGAGAGGGCAGATCGTTAACGGACAGGAAAGACTGTATGCAGAGGAGGAAGAGCTGGAGAGCAGTGGTATGATTGAACTGCGTTATCTCTAATCGAACAGATAAGTGTTGTCTGCCAGTCCTATTAGGAAGTAAATGCCTGTAGTGCCCGCTACCTGCTATGATGTGGTGAAGCCGCCCCGGCGTTCAGTGAGTTCTGTTGTGAAGCCTTTCAATGTCAGTTGTGTTCCCATAGTCAACCACCTACACAGCTTGGATGTACAGTTTGTCAGTTGAGCGGAGAGAGTCGGCCGGGACCACGAGAGGAGACCCTATTCACTGTGAGTTGATGTGAGTTGCAGTGCCTAATGTGAAGTGAACACGTGTGATCATTTGAAGTGACTGAATTGTGCACTGGTGTGGAAACTGTAATTTTGTGTCTGCCTGTTCTCCAGTTGGCTACTTGTGGGCTCTGAAGGTCAAACTGAAATTAATTAACTGCTGTGTGTTGAGCATATGCTGTACAGGAATGCAGCTCTATTCTGTCTGAGTTGAAGAGGATTTATGAGAGATCTATGCATTGCTGTTCTGTGGTAAGAAGACCCAGTTGTTGACTGTCGAATCCGGTACTCACCACTGTTGTTCTGTGAACCTAGAGAAACTGTCCTTCGCCATTGAATGTTGCTACTACTGCCCTGTGGAAAGAAGACCCAGTTGTTGACCGTTGAAACCTGTACTCACCACTGTGGTTCTGTGAACATAGAGAAACTGCCCTCTGCCATTGAATGCTGCCATCACTGCTCTGTGGTAAGAAGATCTAGTTATTGATTGTCAAATCCTGTACTCACCACTGTTGTTCTGTGAACCTAGAGAAACTGTCCTTCGCCATTGAATGTTGCTACTACTGCCCTGTGGAAAGAAGACCCAGTTGTTGACCGTCGAAACCTGTACTCACCACTGTGGTTCTGTGAACATAGAGAAACTGCCCTCTGCCATTGAATGCTGCCATCACTGCTCTGTGGTAAGAAGATCTAGTTATTGATTGTCAAATCCTGTACTCACCACTGTTGTTCTGTGAACCTAGAGAAACTGTCCTTCGCCATTGAATGTTGCTACTACTGCCCTGTGGAAAGAAGACCCAGTTGTTGACCGTTGAAACCCGTACTCATCACTGTGGTTCTGTGAACATAGAGAGATTGCCCTCTGCTATTGCATGCTGCCATCACTGCCCTGTGGTAAGAAGACCCAGTTGTTGACCGTCAAATCCTGTACTCACCACGGTTGTCCTGTGAATGTAGAGAAATTGTTCTCTGCCAAGGGAGGCGGCCATCACTGTTCTGTGAGGAAGTTACTGTCCGCCGCTGTATTTCAACGGTCGTCGGCTTGCGGAAGGGGAGTGGCCCCCAGCTAGCAGGTGCGTCCCGTGGAGGGAACGAGAGAGTTTCCCGGTTGCTATCTATGACGGACTATTGTATTGCGTCAGATGACCCCCTGCCCGATCCTTCCCCCCTATCCCAAAAAGAGGTGACACTCAAATGATTGATGCTGTCCTGTGAGAAGAGTAACCCTTTCCCTTGTTGTCAATTTCCTACCAGTGCCTGCCGCAACCCGTATCTCCGGTTGAAGAGGAGCCGCTGTGCGGATCCTCACCTGTGTCTGCTCCATTACTCATCTTTGGCCGAAGAGGAGTTGCTGTGCGAATCCTTATCGGTGCTTGTTCCATTACTTACTTCCGGCCGAAGAGGAACTGTTGTCTGAACCCTTACCAGTGTCTGCTCCATTGTTTGCTTCTGTCCGTCTGAAGAGGGATCGTTGTGCGAACTTCCCACGCCACCCAGTAAAAGAGAGAGGAGGATCAGTCGGTGGATTTTAGTTTGAGATTGGACTTATTTTAACTAAATAAAATACAAGTTTTTGATATTAATTACCTTGTCTGGTCTGTTGGTGTCTCTGGGTAACTCTTCGAGGTGGTACGTTGTGAAGGGGAGGGAAGGCCACCCCGGCCTCTGACAAGTGTAGTGTGTGTATATGTAGTGTACAAACCCGAATAGTGTGTGTGTGTGTGTGTGTGTGTGTGTGTGTGTGTGTGTGTGTGTGTGTGTGTGTGTGTGTGTGTGTGTGTGTGTGTGTGTGTGTACTGTGTGTGTCCAGTGCACTGCAGTGAAACACTGCCTCCACACCCCGAATCCCGCAGGCTGTATAAAGACTTGTTTTTAGGCAGTGACGTCAGCATTCATCCTGATTATCCACCGTCAGAGTCGGTAAGAGAACAGGTTTATTATTACACTCTTATCCAAGGGCAAACTGGGGTTTTTATATTTTAAACAAATAAATAACAGAAAAAATAACATTTTAAAGAACTAACAGATTATTGAAAGTGATCTAAAAGCGGTTCAGTTTTATAATAATGAACTTCCCGGTTTCGGGGTGTTTTCATGTGTTGAGAATACTGACAAGGTGTTTTATAATTTCAGCCAAATATTTACATTACATTTTTTATACATTTATAAAATAATAAATTTTTATATAGAATAAAAACTGTTTCTGATATCACGTGTGTTGTTTTAGTGTTACAGTGTAAAGCAGATACAGATCAATCATTTTAGATAAAAAATAATCCAGTATAAAGTATGAACCATGTTATAGATGTTTTTAAAGTTGATCAGTATTGAAGGTTCTGGGGAGTGACTTTACAGTCAAAGCTGTTTGTTTTCACAAAGCCTGAATCCTGTTTTTACTGAATCCTGACAAGTATTAAGAAAAATACTGATTAACATCAACTACAGATAACAAATTCTGTACAAACTCTTTACTCTCACAAATAAGAAAAGAGGAATTTAGGGTCACTTTAGAAATTTCTAATTTTACCATAAAAGGAGAAATTTCACAAGTGAAACTTTTTAAAACATTTTTACAGTAATGTGTCTCAGCTGCCAGAAAGAGTGTGTGTCCTGACTATTATTATTTTTTCATTATACCCTGATAACCAATACATATTAAATCCACCATAAAAGCACTTGATAGTTAATAATTTCTATGTTTTAAATTGGAATCATTTGTAGAATCTTTAAAACGGTAAAACAGCAGGTTTTGAGGTGAGTCACATTACTGTACAATAATACACAATAGCTGCATGATTTAAAACCTTTTTAAAACTCACTTTTCCCAAATAATAGAATATTAATACATTTTCAGTCCCCACCTAAAGCTACAGCTGATTGTCTTTTATTGGTCTAAACATGCAAACACATCGAGAGCTTGAGAAGAGACTGGAGCAAAATGGAACACTTAACTGAGGGCTTCCAGTGAAGTGTAGCCAGGAGTATGGACGCCTTGGAGGAAGGCATGACTGCCTTGTCAGTGCTCGGGAGAGGAGCGCCCCCCCCAAAAAATGACCCAGGTAGAGCAACACCCCCAGTGTAACTCAAGAAGTGAGCGGCACCCCCAGTGAGGAACAACGGCTCAGCGATTCCCCCCAGTTAGGCTTGGAGACAGGGGATTTGGTAGGCTGCAGGGACAGCCAAACTGGAACCCAGTTTGCAAAAATCAGGATAGCCTGCCCATAAGGTACTCTGGCGCCCCCCCGACGTCCATTGAGGTAGGTTTTTTAAGGTCCGAACTTCTGTCACAGATAGACCAGGCATCAGAAACCGAGAGTAAAATTAAATGACTTTTATTGGTCTAAACATGACTTTTATTGGTCTAAACATGGAAAGCACAGGGATTAAAAGAGGTAGGAAGTCTGGGTGCTCTATGGTCGTAACTAGTAGATCGGACTCTGAGTGAAGGGGCATAGGGACCTTATAAAGGGGACGGGTAATGGAGGACAGGTGTAGATGATTAGTAGCAGGAAGAGGCTGAGTGAAAGTTTGAGCCTTAGATGGGAGGCATGTCTGGTGGTTCTTTGACAATTACTTAGTGTATTAATTTTTTATTTAATTTATTTAAAAAAAACATAAACCCTCTACATCCACATAATACTTAATTTAATATACTATTTATTAAAGCTTATATGCAGCCAATGTGGATGATTTTTGTTTTCTATCTTTAAATATATGGAGTTTGGTAACTGTTCATGCGGTTTAGCTCAGTGGTTAAGGTATTATTTTGTATTATTGGGGGAGTGAAAACAAAATGTAGAACACACAATTTCAAAAACCAAGCAACAACTGACACATGGGAAAATTAATACATGCAGACACAAAGGTCTCAATAATTAGATTTAACAAGAACAGAGGGGGAAAAACAACATGAGAGAAAATGGTGAGATCTGGTAGAAAATGCAGAAAAAGTAATTTTATGTCATGACAGGACGTTGAATCCTGATAGTCTGAGCTAAAGTTACCAGCAGATCCAATTAGCATAGATTTGGCAACACAGACTACATGAGCCAAATTATTTAATAAAATCTGTTCATTTTATTCAGTGTTTTATCTGTTAATTTAAGATATTCAGTTTGATAATAACAATAAAAAGAAAGAGATTGTATTTATGATTCTGACAGTGTAATGATTCAATGAGCATTTATTACAGTATGTATACCATCGTATGCTCACTAGTTTGTTGTTTTGGGGCTTGAATATTTTCTTACAGGACTACAGTATTTATTAGGGAGTAACTTTTATTTTTTTCTTTAAAAATTATTATAATTTTTTTATTCACATTATATTATTAAATGTAATAGTTTTAAATGTACACTATAATTAGAACCTCAGATAGATATTCATAGCATCTAGTTTCAGGTGTAGGGTTGGTATGATGGAATAGAACATATATTTGGACTGTCCAGTATCACACAGATAGATAAGGACGGGGTCACATTTAAGTCTCGCTACTCAAACTTTCCACCTCAAGTTTTCTCGATAATTGTTTCTCCCTGTTGTTACCCCTGACTTACTCATTAGTGACCTACATCTACATCCAGATTTCTGTTAAGCTGCATGTCTATTGTTAGACATGCTTTTAAATACAGCAGAACACTAATGTAATGAATAAGCAAAACAATCAGATAAATGAGCAAGTTGCCATTTTATTTACTAAGTAGGCAAGTTATTAATTAATAAGCATAGATGGTGTGGGGAAAAAACTTCTTGAAGGAGTAAATTATGTCTATTACCACTTGGGGGCAGTATACAATTATATTGTTTATCTCCATGTTAATTCAGACATTATGTCGCTTAATGCTTCTGTTCTGTTCCACCATGCAAACGTAAACTGAACACACACACACACGCTCACACACACACACATGCTCACACACACACACACACACACACACACACACACACACACACACACACACACACACACACACACACACAAACACACACACACACATTGTGCACATAAACACTTTTTTTTATAGTTGAAGAAACAAATTCAAAGACCACCTGGTATATGAATTTGTCTGTCTCATGCTTATTTGCCTCTAAAATAACACACAATAAGTCCAAATATTATTCCTGCAGAAATTGGCACACAGTTTATTCCCTGCCTCTGCAGTAATCCATCAAGCTGCTAATGCTTAAAGTTGCAAATATCATAGCGCTGTGAATATACATCTAAAATATGAATTTGTTCTAAATTACATGTAATCACATGTAATCATGTCTGATGTGTAAAAACATTTGACTACTTGATGGATTGCTATAATAAAAACCAAAAATTATTAGCATTCTGCAGCTGACTTGGTAATTTTTTTGCGCCAAAGATATTTGATGTAAAATGATGTGGGGATTTACAATGATATTTAGTATTTTTCTTTTTGATCCGAAGTTATTTATAATATATTATGTTATAATAAATTAATTTGTTTGTGGATTTAGAGAAAGCGTACGACAGGGTGGGGAGAGGAGTTGTGGTATTGTATGAGAAAGTCTGGTGTGTCAAAGAAGTATGTGAGGGTGGTGCAGGACATGTATGAGGACAGTGTGACAGCAGTGAAGTGTACAGTAGGAACGACAGACTGGTTCAAGATGAAGGTTGGACTGCATCAAGGATCGGCTCTGAGCCCTTTTCTGTTTGCAGTGGTGATGGACAGGTTGATGGATGAGGTCAGACAGGAGTCTCCGTGGACTATGATGTTTGCGGATGATATTGTTATTTGGGGTGAGAGTAGTGAGCAGGTTGAGAAGAGCCTGGAGAGGTGGAGATATGCGCTGGAGAGAAGGGGAATGAAAGTCAGAAGGAGTAAGACAGAGTACATGTGTGTGAATGAGAGGGAGGGCAGTGGAGTGGTGTGGTTGCAGGGAGAAGAGGTGGAGAAGGTGGAGGAGTTCAGGTACCTGGGGTCAACAGTGCAGAGAAATGGAGAGTGTGTTAGAGAAGTGAAGAAAAAAGTGCAGGCAGGGTGGAGTGGGTGGAGAAGAGTGATAACAGGAGTGATTTGTGATAGAAGAGTATCTGTGAGAGTGAAAGGTAAAGTTTATAGGACTGTGGTGAGACCTGAGATGTTGTATGGATTAGAGACAGTGGCATTGAGTAAAAGACAGGAGGTGGAGCTGGAGGTAGCAGAGCTGAAGATGTTGAGATGTTCATTGGTAGTGACAACGATGGACAAGATTAGAAATGAGTTTATTAGAGGGACAGCGCATGTAGGACGTTTTGGAGACAAGGTGAGGGAGGCGAGATTGAGATGGTTTGGACATGTGCAGAGAAGGGACATGAGTTATATTGGTAGGAGAATGCTGAGGATGGAGCCACCAGGAAGGAGGAAAAGAGGAAGACCAAGGAGGAGGTTTATGGCTGTGGTGAAGGAAGACATGCAGGTTGTTGTTTTTTTTAAAGAGACAGATGTAGAGGACGGGGGGGGAATGGAGAGGAATGATCCGCTGTGGAGACCGCTAATGGGAGCAGCTGAAAGAAGAAGAATCAGAAGTTAAATTTCATATATATGTGTGTTCCTTTCTATATCATGTCCAATCACTAAACTTCAAGGTGGAATGTAATCAAGGTGTAAATACATCTCAGCAATAAACAAGAGCCTTGGGAGGCACCTGAGCTCATTTTCAAGTGTTGTGCAAAGAGTCTGAATACTTGTAAAGATTATATTTGATTGTTGTATCTTGTATTTTTTGTTTTAGAAGATTTCCTCACACTTCTACAGATTATCAAGACATCATGACCTTTTTTTACATTTGCATCATATTGGGTGCGGTGCATGTGAGTAAGTAACGTTTTGGTATGTAATAGATTTATAATCTATAATCTATTACTATATATATATATATATATATATATATATATATATATATATATGTTTCTAATATAACACAAACATAAGGCTTTCAATACAATAGCTTTGTTCAAAATGTGATAAATGTTACTTTATTTTGCATCTCAGGTCTCCACTCTGTAGAATCAGTGATCAGTGTATCTGGTGAAGAAGGATCTACAGCTGTCCTGAATTGTAAACTGCCGAGGGCAGACTCTCAAACACATATTAGGTGGCACACTGAATCTGGGCTTGTGTTTGAGCGAAAGGGTGTGAGGTTCATTCCAGGTGATGGATATGAGGATCGTGTGGATGTTCCTGTGGAAGAGCTTCATAAGGGGGACTGTTCTTTGGTGTTGCGCAATCTAAAACTTACTGATAAAAATGTCTACAAGAGCTCCTATGAAGTGAGAGTCTCCAATGAGACACATGTCAACAGAGAATTTAAGGAGATCAGCCGTGTTTCTCTCTCAGTCAGGGGTAAGTGAGTTATTATCAGTAGAACACACACTGAACATTACACACAGCAGAAACCAAAGCTGCAGATCTGAAATATGTGGAAAGACACTAAATGTCCTGTAGAACAAAAGCAGCTCATGTGTCCAATGTGAGCATAATGTCAGTGTTTTCAGTACTAGAGGAATTGTGCTGTGTTCAGGATTGTGCCTTTACATATGTTTATTAGTTCTTTTCATCTGTTATTTAACATCCCTATTAATAGATGAAGAACTTGGTGGGGTGAAGTGTATATGATTAACTTTAGGTTTAATATAAACCATTAGATTAATATATGATCATGTGCAGCTGAACTACAATCAGAGCTGCTGTTATAAAGAACATTTTATATAATCAGATTTTGGCATTTTAACAAGGAACATTAACACAAAGCAGCTTTACAGAAATAAATTACACCAGAATTCAAAAGAATGCAGACTTCAAATTCGTATAAAAGAGGAATAAAAATATTAATAGTTAATTGAATGTATAACAAAAACTAGCATCTATTTATAAGGTACAAATTTAATAAATAAAATGAAAACAGTAGTGGCACCTTTACTACAACCCTGTGTATATTGATGAACTTGGGACAATAGGAAAAAAACAGAATATATAATTATAGGGGGATAAAATAAATGAACTAAAATTAATTCAGTTTATTTCTGCCACACATGTAAAAGCATAAATCCACTCTTACTGCACAGTCCTGTGGGAACAGAAAGGTGCAATTAAGGCATGTAAAAGGATTTTTTTTTTTTTTTTTTGCTTAGCAGTAATAGAGCTGAAAACTTATATGTGTAAGCAAAACATATTTACAGTATTTATACGAATAGAGGCTTAATGCTTTTATATTTTTATTATAAAATTTTTAAACAAATTAAAAAAATAATCAAGTTTACGGTTTTTGTTTATTATCATTTCCCTCTAACCGAAAATCCTAGAGATGAAGTTTGAGGGATGGTAATGCTGTACCCAGTTCACAGTAGGTGGAGCAGGCAGGAGCCATATGTGATTTTACAGGGCATGTTTTAACATTTATTTTAACCTCATAATATTTTTTTAGTTCATTTTCACTGTTATATTTTACTCTGCAATCTATACAAAGTAAGCTATTAAAATAATTTTAACATGATTGTTTTTAATATTGATTGGAGACGGATGATCCGCTGTGGCGACCCCTAATGGGAGCAGCCGAAAGAAGAAGAAGAAGAAGTTTTTAATATTGATTTATTCATACATATACATTTTGCCCATTTGGCAGACCTCCTTACCCAGAGTGACTACAATTCTCTTCTTTATACAACTGAGCAGTTAAGCGATAATGAGATGCTGAGCTTTGCTCATGATTTTAGGTTCTTTGTTTATATGTGTTTAAAACACAAACACATAACACACACAGACCAAAATAAAGCACATGGCTACATAAACACAGCAGTGTGCAAAGATTAGCGCTACAAATTGTTTAGTCCCGTCCCGGCCCACAAATGTTCATACTAGACCCTCGATTTGGAAGTAGGAATTGTCTTTTTTAAATTAGATTTCTGGAACAGGTGGTCATGAAAAGGGGCTGTGCCACTAGTCTCTGACATGAGCAGGTTGTGGGAGGAGGCTGTGCCATTTTCCCCATGGTATGAGCAGGTCATGGTAGGTGGTCTTGCCGCCACCCCCTGATATAAGCAGGTTGTGGGAGGTGGGTGCGCTGTTGGTCCCTCCCAACTTGTCAGCCTCTGGCTGGAGAATAACTTGGGAAGCTGCCTTGTCAAACTCTGACTAAAGCATGACTTTATAGGGACCCCTTTATTAATGGTACTGTAGATGGGTTACACAAAGTTTACATTTTTGTTTTGACTCATATTAGATGACAACTATTGGCTTTAACCAGTATATATATAGCTCACTAAATTGTATTCAATCTTCTCTACATACACACCGATACATCGTAGCTCTCCAGAGTTTTTAAAATTAATTTATTTTTAATCCTTTTAACAACTGCCCTCCAACACATAAGGGAGATCAGCTCAGATCAGCAGAGAGGAAGTGGAAAAAATCACAATACCGTGCACTCCTGACCACATTTTCTTCGGATGTGACTTCTGCTAAAACTGCAAGGAAAAGCTCAAGGCTTCTGCACAATATCCTCGTAAGCTCCACAACATCTTCTCTTCACTACTCAACCCTCTTGCCACACTTGCTTCATCCTCCCTGACTGCTAATGACTTTGCCTCCTTCTATGATGAAAAGATAAAAAAAATCTGCCAGACCTTCACTTCCTTCCCAACAAGGACTACACAACACAGCCAGCAATCCACTACGTCTCTGTCAAGCTTTTCAACCTTAACAGAAGATGAGATACTGCAAGTCATCCAATCATGCAATCCCACCACCTGTCCTCTGGATCCAATCCCTTCAACTCTGCTTTAGACCATCATAAAAGATCTCCTGCCCTTTATCTCCACAATAATCAATGGGTCATTAACATCTGGCTATGTACCAACTACCTTCAAGCAAGCAAGTGTCATTCCCATCTTAAAGAAACCTACTCTGGATCCATCAGACATCAACAACTACTGACCAGTATCCTTCCTTTCTAAATCTCTGGAACGCACTGTTTTTAACCAACTGTCTGTCTATCTCTCACAGAACAACCTCCATGAGCTGAACCAGTCTGTGTTCAAAGCGGCACATTCCACAGAGACGGCCCTTTTGGCTGTTTCTGAGAAACTGCCAAGATGACAGTCAAGCTGTCATCTGTACTTATCTTCCTGGACCTTTCAGCAGCATTTGACACAGTCAACCCTCAAGAGCCTCGGTATCCACGGAACAGCATGGGAATGGTTTGCTTCCTACCTGGAAGGTCGCTCATACCAGATAACATGGAGGGGATCCACATCTGCCCTGTGCTCCTCTCCTTGAACTGCTTACTTATAAGGCTCAGGTTCAGGATGCTCACTCTCAAAGAGTTAATGTCTTAGATCAAGTCCAAGGAGTGGTTCGTCACGTTAGATCTGAAGGACGCATACTTCCACGTGGCCATCCTTACCGCACACAGGAGGTTCCTGAGGTTTGCTTTGGGGGCGAAGCTTACCAATATCGGTCCTCACGTTTGGCCTAGCACTCTCACCCCGTACCTTCACAAAGAGTGTGAACACAGCACTAACCCCACTGCGGCTCAGAGCATCCACATTTTGAATTATTTCAATGATTGGTTGATATTGGCTCGATCAGAGCTCCAGGCAGTTCGGCATTGAGATGTCGTTTTCACCTCCATGGAGGAACTGGGGCTAAGACTGAATGCCGGGAAGAGTGTACTTTCTCCACTACAGAGAACCACTTTCTGGGTGTGGTGGTGTGTGACTCAGCTAGGTTGCGGGCATGGTTGTCTCCCGCCCGGATCAAAGTCATCCTCACTGAAGTCAGGAGGGTAAGAGAAGGCCATCACTCACTGTGAAGCACTTCCACTCACAGTTCCAGAGGCTGCTGAGTCTCTTGGCGGCAGCATCCAGTCTGATTTCACTCAGCTTCCTCCATATGAGACCCCTCCAGTTGTGGCTCCGGGGCAGAGGGTTCACCTGGAGAGGGAATCCATATCTTACCATCAAGGTCTCGCGGCGTGCTAGATGTGTGGAAGGAACCGATGTTTCTGTCCCGAGGCCCCGCCTTAGGGACTCCTTGTCGTCACGTAATGCTAACAACGGATGCTTCCCTCACTGGGTGGTCATGAGTGGCCACTCCGCCCAAGGTCTGTGGAGCGGGCCATGTCTCTCTTGGCACATAAATTGCCTGGAGATAATGGATGTGTTTTAGGGTTAAAACACTACCTCCCGGGCATGAGTGGTCACCATGTGTTGGTCCGCACAGACAATACAGCTGTGGTCTTTTATTTCAAACACCAGGGGGGTCTCCGGTCTCATCCCTTGTAAAACCTGGCACGAGAGGTCCTCTCGTGGTCCCAGGACAAACTCCTCTCGCTGAGAGCCGTTTGCATCCCGGGAAGGTTGAATTATAGAGTAGACAACCTGTCGAGACAATGGCCGAGGCCTGGGGAATAGAGAATCCACCCCGATTTGGCTTGTTTAACACTTATACAATTGAAAAGTCATGTCCTCTGGTAAGATAAACCAGTTTCTGAGGAGACAAACTATATTAAACATTAACTACAGTAGCTATAGAGGCTGCTGCATATGAAGGCCTTTCAAATCGTACAGAAGAACAAGAGATTTAACATTAGAGTTAAAAAAGGTACATATATACATAGATGAGAATCCTTTACTCAGTGGCGTGTCCACCTTCCTCACACAGGGGTCCAGCACCTCGCTCAATCAAGAGTATAAAGCCTTTTCTGTTTCACATGAAATCTCCTCATGTAGTCTTACCAACAGTTAGTTTCACAGAAAGAAAGTACTGGGATAGTATGTAGTTTCACTACTGAGAGAGTGTGTATTCCATTCAATACACTTTTATTTGGCACTTTATCACAAACCTACATGAAAAACAGTGTATGAAAAAAATAAGCATGAGTCATGTGATGTACTGGAAAGTTCTGTTTACAACCTTCACAAAACTCCATAATAAGAAACCAAATGCCAAATGAACTACTCCCTTTATTTTCATTCTTTAGTTCTTACTCACAGACATGTGGACATGATCTTCACCATCTGGTACAGTGTGAGTCATCGCGTGATCTCCACTTCTGTGCTTTTATGTGAACAAACAGGGACTTTCTTTTAGCTAAAGACAAAGTAAATATATTAACAAATTGATATTAATCAAATTTGCTGTAACCAAAAGCACTTAGTGAAGCATTTCATCATAACCTCATAACCTGCAGTGTTTGGTACATGACTTAGAAAATGATGTGGTGGTTGTTTTCTATCTGAATAACCCTGTGGAGGAAACTATTTAATCAAGATTGCTGAAATGCAGGTTGCATGGGTTCTTTAAATTAGAAAGGTGTTAAACAATCCACAATATGCAGTTGAACAACAGTACAATATAATAGACTCTTAGCAGTAAAGTATGAAACTGTCATAATACACATTTTGAGATAAATCATTGGACTTATCAGACCTGATACACAGTACGTGTACACAGAGCTAATATCCAATAATTCGACTACATGTCATACTGTCAGGAATCCCCCTGCCATGCCCCCTTCAGAGGCTGTCATACCCCGGGATTCCCCGACGCACCTCGCTCCGGCTCTCGTGCGTGCCCCGCCCGCACGAGGCTCAGTGCAATCAGGCTCCTCCCGAACACCTGGGACTAATTCTACACCACCTATAAAAGCCACACACACATTTGCTGTCGGTTATTACATGTACGTGGTTATGCTCGTGTGTGTCTGTACAGGTTCCTGGTGGTTCTCTTCGCGTCAGCATTTCCCGCTACGCACCTTCTCATCCCAGACTCCTCGCTTTCCCCACGGTGACGGCTTCCTTCCCCAGCGCACCTCGGATTTCTGACGCCTCTCCGTTGCTGCCTCCGTGTTGCGCTTCCTCCACGCCTCACCGCGGATATTACATAAAGAACTGCCTTTTGCCAGATTTATCCCGCTGTGCGGGTGTTTTGTTTTGGCTCTGCCTGTTTCATTTAATAAAGACGCCGGCTTCTATTTCTGCCTCCGCTTCCATCTTCGCCACGTGACAGAATAACCGACCCTCCGAAAAGGAATAAAGACAAAAAAAAAAAAAAGGGAGAAATAGAAAGAAAGGGACAAGAGAAAGACGGAAGAAAAAAAAAAAGGAAAGGTCATGATCGGATTAACGCCGTGTTCCCGGCGGGAATCGCACCTCGGGGGTCGGGTGACGTCGATGATGTCATGGGTCTCCCGAATCGCTTCTCCGGCAACAAAGATGAATGGGGCGAGTTTTTACGGAGCGTGAGAGTATATATGGAGTCGAATCCGTCCCGTTTCCCGACGGAGAGAGCCAGGGTCATGTCTCTTCTGACGGGGGAATCGCTCTCACTCGCCGTAGAGTTGTGGGACGCGAATGGAGGTGAGTTCGGCTCGTGCACCCGGTTCCTTTAGCTGCTCACCAGAGAACTCGGGATAGTCACGGCCGACCTTCATCTCCTCACCCCCGCCTCCGAAAGCCCGGTTCAGCACCTGAGTCTTCTGGAGATCTCCGCCCAGCTTCAGGCTCTCCAGGAAAGCTCTGCTCCGCCTCAGGTCCTCCAAGTGGTCTCCGCCATTCTCCAGGCCGTCCAAGACGGCTCCTTTCCGCTCCAGGACCTCCAGGAGCTCTCCATACTGCTCCAGAACCACCGGGTTGGTTCAGTCCCGCTCAAGATTCCTGAGAAGAGCGCGGCTCCACTCCAGGCCCTTCCAGAGAGCTCGGCTCCGCCCCAGGACCTCCCGGAGAGCTCGGCTCCGCCCCAGGTCCCTCCAGAGAGCTCCGTCCAGCTCCAGGTCCCTCCAGAGAGCTCCGTTCAGCTCCAGGTCCCTCCAGAGAGCTCGTCTCCACTCCTGGCTCCTCCTGAGAGCTTGTCTTTGCTCCTGGCTTCTCCTGTGAGCTCGTCTCTGCTCCAGGCTCCTCCAGTGTGCTCAGTCTCGCTCCAGGCTCCTCCAGAGAGCTCAGCCTCGCTCCAGGTTCTCCACGGGAGCTCCTCTCCGTTCCCGGTGCCTCAGGAGAGCTTCACTCCGCTCCAGGTCCTCCCAGGGAGTTCCTCTCAGCCTCCGAGCGACCCCGCGAGCTCCTCTCCGCCCCAGTGTCCCGAGGAGTGCTCCGCTCCGCCCCAGTGTCCCGAGGAGAGCTCCACTGATGCCCAGGACCTCCGTTCCCTGTGCACTCACCCCGGCTCCAGGACTGCGAAAGGGACGTCAAACCGCTGCCAGCTCGCCCCACAGTCTCCCTGAAGGTGACGGCTCGACCCACAGTCCTGCAGAAGGCGAAGTGACGCCTCCGAGTCTCTCTCCGGACGACGCCACATCCCAGAGCTCTGCTCCGGGCAACGTCTCGCTCCCGAGCTCCTCCCACGGCGACGTCTCGCTCCCGAGCTCCTTCCACGGCGCCGTCTCGCTCCCGAGCTCCTCCCACGGCGACGTCAGGTCTCCCGAGTTCCTCCGAGGAAGACAAGGCACTCCTGGGGTCCTCCCAGGGCGTCGCTTGGTCTCCTGACTCCGCCGAGGACGTCCTCCAACCTCCAGTCAGCACCGAAGGCACCATCCAGTTCCGGTTTCCTGCCGTGGAGGTTGCTCCGCCTTGGAGGCCCGCCAGGGGCTTCACTCAGCCTCCAGTCTTCGACCAGAACGGGGCTCCGTTGCCGGTAAGCACCGCTTACTGCTCTACCCCGCCTCCGGCAGTCACCAGGGTTGTCTCTCCCTTACAGGTCCCCGTGGGAGAGAGGGGGCCTAACCAGACCATCCTAAGTAACGTCGTCCCGTTCCAGGGCATCAGGGTGGTCGTCGCTCAGCCTCCGGTCCTCACCAAGGTCGTCGTCCAGGTCTCCGTGGTGGACAAGGCTCCGTTCCCGGCCTTCCTGGATGTCATTGGTCCGCCCCAGGTCTCCGTGGTGGACGTCCTCCCCCATCCGGTCTCCGCTGAAGGCATCACTCCGCCTCCGGCCTCTGCTGTGAGTGTCGCTCCGCCTCTGGTCTCCGTTGAGGAGGTCTCTCTGCCTCCGGTCTCCACTGAGGGCTTCGTCCTGCTCCAGACCTCCGTCGTGGGCTCGGTTGTGCTCCTGGCATCCGTGGGTGACGTCTCCCCACTTCCGGTCAACGCCAAGGGCTGCACTCCATTCCTGGCCGCCGGGTTGGTCTATGCTCCGTTCCTGGGTCCTGCTGTGTCCGTGATCCCCTTCCGGCTCTCCTCAGGGGTGGCATATACAGCAAAAACATACAGCATTTATAGTGTATTTAACATCAGTTACAAAGAAAATGTGTAAAAATATGTAAATAATGTGGTGTTTACTGAGTGGCAGAGAAATGGATATTAATACTTTATTAAAAACCATTAAGGTTTCATGATCTGTCACTAAATAAACCTCTCCCCTTTAAGAGGAACAGAATGTAGTCTGGGTGTGGTGTGTATGTAGTGGGTGTAGTTTGTACTGGACTTCTTAACAGTTTGAAAAAGCACTTCCTGGTTTATTGTTTTCTGACTTGTTAACGCAGGAGGCTTTTATATTTCAGGTAGGAGTCTATATCATTTTATCTCAGTACATGGTGATATATTAGGTTATATGCTCTTTGGGAAACATCATACATTATGTAACGGATTTACAACATTTATGTTAGTTTTATGTTATGTTAATTATTTTAATAAAAAAGAATAGTTCTTTTTAAATAACTAAATCAGATTAAAGTTGGTTTGTTTGTTACTTTCTGATATCAATTCAAGAACGCTCTTTTTAACTTTAAAATGTTCTACATTTTATGATTGAGAAGTTTTCCATTTGTGGGTGGATGATGAAAGCAGCTATAAGGCAGATTTGGGTAAAAGTGTGTGTGTGTGTGTGTGTGTGTGTGTGTGTGTGTGTGTGTGTGTGTGTGTATGCGTATTTATATATATATGTCAGGGTGCGAGTGAAACGGGAGGCAGAAGCCGGAGTACAGTTTGCTCGGGTTTTAAAGACAAGAGTGAGGGAGAGAGATACACACACACGCGCGCGCACGTCATAGGTGAGACATCTCCTGGAGAGGGACACTGAGGTGTGACTTCGCCTTCAGACGGTCCAGGAGATATGGCTTCGCCATTTGGGAGACTTGAGGTTGAGACATCTTTGTTGGAGGAGATCGGGAGCGAGATGTCGTCGACGGAAGAGCACGGGGGCGAGACGGCGCCGACGGAGGGGCTCGGGGGCGAGCCGTCGCCTTCAGGGGAGCTCAGGAGCGAGCCGTCGCCTTCAGTGGATTGAGGGAGCGAGACGTCAGCTTCAGGGGAGCTCAGGGGCGAGACGTCGCCTTCAGGGGAGCTCAGAGGGAAGTCGTCGCCGTCAGAGGAGCTCAGTCAAGTCAAGTTTATTTGTACAGAGCTTTTCACAACAGAAATTGTCTCAAAGCAGCTTTACAGAAATCAACAGTCAAGGTGAATGGTGTGCATTTGTCCCTGATGAGCAAGCCATGGCGACAGTGGCAAGGAAAAACTCCCTTAGATGTTATCAGGAAGAAACCTTGAGAGGAACCAGACTCAAAAGGGGAACCCATCCTCATTTGGGTGACATCAAGAGTTTGATCATAAATCTTTCAACAATACAGAACACTGGAGAGTGAGAACTTACATGAGTACTGAAATATAAGATTATAAGTAAATGTTCTTTCTACAGTCTTTGGTATAAAAGTAGGATCAACATTTGTGATCATCATAGATCCAGCATCAGCTTCTCCATGCCAGAGCCTTTAAACACTCCAGGAGGTCCGATGCCACACATGTAGTGGGATCCAATTGGCACTCGTACGTCTGTAGATGGTTCGGGATGTTTGCGAGTTCGGCATCTACTTCTCCATGATCATTCATAGGTCCATAATCTTCACGAGGTGGGACGTGACTGGAGCTGGCCAAACCTCAGAAAGCCTCGGGATGGGGAGAGAAAGAGAAGCAGTGGAGAACAATTAGCGTAGCTGCTGTTCATGATATTAACTGCACAAGTTGATAATGTGCATGTGATCAGATGTTCTGGAGCACAAGGTTATGATGTGATGTGTGTTATGTGTAGGCTTTGCTAAAAAGATACGTTTTTAATCTGCACTTAAACTGGGTGAGTGTGTCTGAGCCCGGGACACTGTCAGGAACACTATTCCAGAGCTATTCTAGGAACTACTAGAAGTCCAGTGTTTTGAGATCTCAGGGAGCGTGACGGATTGTAGCGTGTTAAAAGACTGGAGAGATACATGGGAGCCAAACATTTAGTGCTTTATAAGTAAGAAGCAGTAGATTTAAGTCTATTCAAAACTTAACAGGAAGCCAATGTAGGGACGATAAGATTGGGGTTATATGATCGTATTTTCTTGACCTAGTAAGAACTCTTGCTGCCTTATTCTGAACTAACTGAAGCTTGTTTATTAATGATGCAGGACATCCACCTAGTAATGCATTACAGTAGTCTATTCTGGAGGTCATGTACGCATGGACGAGCTTCTCTGCATCGGAAATAGACAACATATTTCTTAGCTTAGAAATATTTCTAAGGTGAAAGAAGGCTGTTTTTGTAACTTGGTTGATATGATTTTTAAAAGATAAGTTGCTGTCTAAAATAACTCCCAGGTCTTTTACCGTTGAACTAGTGGTTACAGAACATCCGTCTAAATGCAGGTTGAGATGCTGGAGCTTCTGTGTACTGGTTTTTGGGCCGATGAGCAAAATCTCCGTCTTATCAGAATTTAATAGCAGAAAGTTATGGGTCATCCAATCTCTTATTTCCGTAACACACTCAGTTATCCGAGTTAATTGAGCTGTATTGTCTGGTTTAGATGAGATATATAGCTTGGTATCATCAGCATAACAATGGAAACTAATTCCATGCCTTCTAATAATATTTCCTAACGGAAGCATGTATATTGTGAAAAGCAGGGGTCCTAGAACTGACCCTTGTGGCACGCCATAATTTACTAGCATTAGCCTGGATAGCTCTCCATTTAAATCTACGAAATGTTAACGATTGGACAGGTAGGATTTAAACCAGCTTAATGCCTGTCCCTGAATAACCCAGCCATTAGGGGGGCACAAGCCAGTGAACTCTTAGTGCGGTCCCAAGCCCGGGTAAATGGGGAGGGTTGCGTTAGGAAGGGCATCCAGCGTAAAACATGTGCCAAATCAAATATGCGGATCACAAATGAGAATTTCATACCGGATCGGTCGAAGCCCGGGTTAACCACGACCGACACAGGTATCGTTAGCCGACAGGGTACCGGTGGAAATTGGGCTACTGTTGGCCGAAGGAGGAGAAGGAGAGGAGGAAGACGTCTACAGAGACGGCAGGAAAAGGAGTAGAGTAGAGAAGAGGTTCGGGTTGGTACTTTAAATGTTGGTACTATGACGGGTAAAGGGAGAGCGGTAGCTGATATGATCGAGAGGAGAAGGGTAGATATGCTGTGTGTTCAGGAGACCAAGTGGAAAGGGAGTAAGGCCAGAAACATTGGAGGTGGGTTTAAACTGTTTTATCATGGTGTGGATGGAAAGAGAAATGGTGTATGGGTGATTCTGAAGGAAGAGTACAGTAAGAGTGTAGTGGAGGTGAAGAGAGTTTCTGATAGGGTGTTGATCGTGAAGGTGGAGGTTGAAGGGATGATGATAAATGTCATCAGTGCCTATGCTCCACAAGTTGGCTGTGAGATGGAGGAGAAGGAAAGATTCTGGAGTGAATTAGATGAAGTGGTAGATGGTGTACCTAGGAAAGAACGATTGGTGATTGGGGCAGACTTTAATGGGCATGTAGGTGAAGGGAACAGAGGTGATGAGGAGGTGATGGGTAGGTATGGTTTTAAGGAGAGGAATGTGGAAGGGCAGATGGTGGTAGATTTTGCTAAAAGGATGGAAATGGCAGTGGTGAACACGTATTTTAGGAAGAAGGAGGATCATAGTGACGTATAAGAGTGGAGGAAGGTGCACACAGGTGGATTTATCTTCTGTGTAGGAGATGCAACCTGAAGGAGATTGGAGACTGTAAGGTGTTGGCGGGGGACAGTGTAGCTAGACAGCATCGGATGGTGGTCTGTAGGATGGTTTTGGAGGCGAAGAAGAAGAGGAGGAAAGTAAGGATTGAAAGAAGAATAAGATGGTGGAAACTGAAGAAGGAAGAGTGTAGTATGAGGTTCAGGGAAGAGGTCAGACAGGGGCTTGGTGGTGGTGAAGAGGTGCAGGAGTGATGAGGGAGGCAGCTAGAAAAGTACTTGGTGTGACATCTGGAAATAGAAAGCAAGACAAGGAGACGTGGTGGTGGAATAAGGAAGTGCAGGAGAGCATTAGGGGAAAGAGGTTGGCAAAACAGAAGTGGGATCGACAGAGTGATGAGAAAAGTAGGCAGGAGTACAAGGAGATGCGGCAGGTAGAAAGGGATGTGGCGAAAGCCAAGGAAAAGGCATATGAGGAGCTGTATAAGAGGTTGGACACTAAGGAAGGAGAAAAGGATTTATACCGATTGGCCAGGCAGAGGGACCGAGCTGGGAAGGATGTACTGCAAGTTAGAGCAATAAAGGATGGAGAGGGAAATGTGTTGACTAATGAGGAGAGTGTGTTGAGAAGATGGAGGGAGTATTTTGAGCAGCTGATGAATGAGGAAAATCAGAGAGAGAGAAGGTTGGAGGATGTGGAGTTGGTGAAGCAGGATGTAGAAAGGATTAGTAAGGAGGAAGTGAGAGCAGCGATTAAGAGGATGAAGAATGGAAAGTCGGTTGGACCAGATGACATACCGGTAGAAGCGTGGAGATGTTTAGGAGAGATGGCAGTGGAGTTTTTAACCAGATTGTTTAACAGGATTCTGAAAGGGGAGAGGATGCCTGAGGAATGGAGAAGGAGTGTGCTGGTACCGATCTTTAAACATAAGGGAGATGTGCAGACCTGCAGTAACTACAGGGGAATTAAGTTGATCAGTCACACCATGAAGTTATGGGAAAGAGTAGTGGAAGCCAGGCTGAGAGAAGAGGTGACCATCTGTGAGCAACAGTATGGTTTCATGCCGAGGAAGAGCACCACAGATGCCTTATTTGCTTTGAGGATGTTGATGGAGAAGTATAGAGAAGGACAGAAGGAGCTGCATTGTGTATTTGTGGATTTAGCGAAAGCATACGACAGGGTGCCGAGAGAGGAGTTGTGGTATTGTATGAGGAAGTCAGGTGTGTCAGAGAAGTATGTGAGGGTGGTGCAGGACATGTATGAGGACAGTGTGACGGCAGTGAAGTGTGCAGTAGGTACGACAGACTGGTTCAGGGTGAAGGTTGGACTGCATCAAGGATCGGCCCTGAGCCCTTTCCTGTTTGCAGTGGTGATGGACAGGTTGACGGACGAGGTCAGACAGGAGTCTCCCTAGACTATGATGTTTGCAGATGATATTGTGATTTGTGGTGAGAGTAGAGAGCAGGTTGAGAAGAGCCTGGAGAGGTGGAGATATGCGCTGGAGAGAAGGGGAATGAAAGTCAGTAGGAGTAAGACAGAGTACATGTGTGTGAATGAAAGGGAGGGCAGTGGAGTGATGCGGTTGCAGGGAGAAGAGGTGGAGAAGGTGGAGGAGTTCAGGTACCTGGGGTCAACAGTGCAAAGTAATGGAGAGTGTGTTAGTGAAGTAAAGAAAAGAGTGCAGGCAGGGTGGAGTGGGTGGAGAAGAGTGACAGTGATAGTAGGGTATCTGCAAGAATGAATGGGAAAGTTTATAGGACTGTGGTGAGACCTGCGATGTTGTATGGATTAGAGACGGTGGCATTGAGTAAAAGACAGGAGGTGGAGCTGGAGGTAGCAGAGCTGAAGATGTTAAGGTTTTCGTTGGGAGTGACGAGGATGGACAAGATTAGAAATGAGTTTATTAGAGGGACAGCACATGTAGGATGTTTTGGTGACAAGGTGAGGGAGGCGAGATTGAGATGGTTTGGACATGTGCAGAGAAGGGACATGAATTATATTGGTAGAAAAATGCTGAAGATGGAGCCACCAGGTAGGAGGAAAAAAGGAAGGCCAAGGAGGAGGTTCATGGATGTGGTGAGGGAAGACATGCAGGTAGTTGGTGTGAAAGAGGCAGATGTAGAGGACAGGGTGGTATGGAGACGGATGATCCGCTGTGGCGAACCCTAATGGGAGCAGCCGAAAGAAGAAGAAGAATGCCTGTCTCTGAATGCCGATGTAATTCTGTAGGCGATCGAGGAGGAGATCTTGATCTATAGTGTTGAACGCAGCACTAAGATCTAGTAAAACTAATAGAGAGATATATCCTTGGTCTGAAGCTAAAAACAGGTCATTAGTGATTTTAACTAGAGCAGTTTCTGTGCTATGATGGAGCCTAAAACCTGATTGAAACTCTGCAAAGATATTGTTCTCTTGCAAGTGGGAACATAACTGGGCAGCGACAATCTTTTCTAAAGTCTAAGACATAAATGGGAGATATGCTCAGGGGTGAGACGTCGCCGTCAGAGGAGCTCAGGGGCGTGATGTTGCCATCAGAGGAGCTCAGGGGCGAGACGTTGCCATCGGAGGGGCTCAGAGGCGTGATGTCGCCATCGGAGGAGCTCAGAGGCGAGACGTCGCCTTCAGGAGAGTTCGCAGGCATCCTGTCACCTTCGGAGGAGCTTGGGGCTGTAGTGTCGCCCTCAGAAGAGTCTGGGACCACAACATCACTGCCGGATGGTTTTGGAAGCGACCTGGGGCTGTCAGAGGGGCCGCGGGTTGCCATCCACCTTCATAGGCAGTCGGAGGTGGTACAACCTCCTTCTTCTGGCCAGACGTTGGTTCGACGTCTTTTTCGGTTTATTTTTTTAGTGTGGACTAAGGAATGCAGCCATTATTGGGTTAAAACCATCCCACTTCCTTGTTTAGAGTTTCTCTGCGCACCGTGACTTTCGGTTAACTGTCGAGTATTATTTATTTTATGCTAAAAATAGTAATTTTGTGCTTATTTCCCCGTAATTTGGAAGTGAGGAACTGAGAGCTGTTGTAGTGGGTTGTCTGTGGGTCGCTGAAGCGCTGAGGGAGTTGCATTGTTGTAACGGCTTTCTCTTTTTACGTGGCGAGCACCAGCGTGGGACACATGTCCTGGCCATACCGTGCTGTGGCTAACGGATTACCAGATTAGCTAAGGAATTGAATGATGGCATGTTCACGGACTACATGCATTTTATATAGTAGTGTGTCTGTTTCAGTGTTCAACACTCTGATGTTGGGATGATTACTCAAAAGTCATCAGAGTGCTTAGAGGTCCTGTATTTCTTTTTGAGGTGTATTGAATGGAACTGATTGTTTTCATTATTTTGGTTGTATTTTCTTTTGTTCCTTTGTGGCTGTCATTGAGCGTTTGTATTTTTATTTTTAGTGAGTGTGTGTGTCTGTGTGTGAGTGTGAGAGAGAGAGAGAGAGAGAGAGAGAGAGAGAGAGAGAGAGAGAGAGAGAGAGAGAGAGAGAGAGCAGGTTGGCTGCTGGACCATACTGTGTTTTGCGTCTTCTCCAAGTGTCTGGGAGACCAGTTCTAGTGTGAGGGACAAGTTCCTCTCTGCTTAGTGGTGGTTTACTTCGGTGTGCAGTGTCCAACAGGTGGGGGTGTTGTGTCGTATGAGTGCACGTGTGTTTGCTGTGGATAGGAGATCAATAGAGTAAGGTCCCCAGCCCTGGAGTTCGAGTATTCTTGCGTGTTGGTATATGTGTTTTTATTTGATTTTAATAGTTCTTAATAAAATGTTATCTGACTTTTGTCTCATATCCTGACTCAGCTGTAGTCGAACCTGGGTGCCTTATATATTTCTTTACAAAGGGTGATCCCTGGTAACCCCAGGGTGGCGTAGCCGGTTTCTATTAGTAATTTTTTTACATCCTACTAGTAATAATTTTTAATTGCTTTAAATTTCCCAATTTTTGGGAACAAGTTGGACCTCTTGGCAGCACACAGGCACCAATATTTATATAAATATAATTTTTTTTTTTACATATCCCTAAAAGAACTACACATATAATATTGACTTGAACTGAATAACTTATTTATAGTTATACTTAATTCTATTTTTAGATATGGTCTTCTCTTGCTGCTGGGTCTAAGCTGCACTTATATTCAGACACAATGCTGTTGTGGTTTAAAGAACCACGGGCAGCTTTTTTCCACTCCATCCTTTTAACAGGCCCTGCAACAAACTGAGTAGCAGAGCTGTGGTTACATATTGTGAACATGTTTAGAAGCTCAAAGGCAAGATGCTGAGTAATGGAAAATGTATCTAATGCATTCAACCACAGAATTGATTTTTAATCATAAACATAAAAACAGCATCAGCACACTAAACACCTATATGCCTGGTGGTGTAAATAACCAGAAACTCTTCACAGGAAATAGCCCCTATCTTGTTAAACAAAAGCTCTGTTGCAAAAAGATACATCTCTTGGGGTTTTTTCAGTGTCCAAGGTTCATACCTCCAAAGCTAAAGAACTTTTGAACAGTCAGGTTGTTGCTTGTTTTAACTGATTTCTTACTGCCATGTCTATATTCGAAAATGAACACAAGTTTATTGGATTTGTTATTTATTGGGTTAGTTGGCAGGGATGTAGCAATACCACAAGGGTTACATTTTAAAGTATTGAACAACAAATCATTGGTCTGACAATTTGCAAGACTTAATCAATCCTGAGACTCTGCTGTTTGGAATTAAAATTAGAAACAGGGAAATTCACATATATTGTCTTGATGGAGGCAATATAGAGTAATAATATTTATTAATATAGGCAATCAGCCACCTTTTGCTTAAGTTACAGCTAATAATCTTTTTTATGTCTATTCTAGCTTTGCACACCTAGATTGGGGAATATTCACACATTGTTAAATATAGTATTCCTCAAATGAAGTCAAATTCTGGGGTGAGTGGCAATAAACTGCTCTCTTCAAGTCCATTCCCACAGGATTTAAGTCAGGGCACTGATTTAGCCACTCAAGGACATTCACCTTCATATCCCTAAGCCATTGCATTGGCTTTGGCATGTTAAAAAGTAAATGTGTTTTCCTCAACAGTATGGTTGTACTTGGCAGCATTAATTTTCTATTCAATCTTGGTAGCTTCTCTGATCAATGTCCTCCTAGCACCTCATCTAGTGTGGACAGACAGCCTGGTCTAGGCAATGTTATGATGGGACAATACAACAAAACATCTGAACAGTACTCAGAGGAACACCAGGTATTAATGGTATAGTTTATTTAGGCAGGAACACACACATAAGCTTTTAACATTTAGGTTTTTGACCTCTCATCCCTTTTTTTAGATGATGCTGAGGTTAAGCATTAACAGGAAGAGGCATCCAGCACATGTGTTTCACCACCCATGTGAATTAAAACCGCAGTATGTTGTGAATGCAAAACAGGAAAAGAACGAAACTGCACAGTTTGTGGCTGGAAACTGACATTTCTCAATAAACCCAAAGCACAGTGTCTACATAAAAAAACTTTAATGAAATGCAGAGTTTCACTTGATCTATTCCACTCTAAATTACAATGATGCTCATCATATTATTATCAATTTCTAATGAAATTAGAATGAGTAAAATGTCTATATACACTGAAATTGGCTGTTAGGTTAGTGATGAGTATGGGTGTCTTTCTGCAAGTGCTGGCCCAGTTTTTTGTTTCTTTTGTCCTGAATTTCCATGTTGCATCATTAATAATGCATTGTCTGTGACAGATGCTTCAAAACATTAGTTCTTCAATTGCACACTGCAAACATTGATCTCCTCAATGCTGACCTATGGTTTACACACACTGCAGTGGAGCTCCAGTCAGACTAAGTCACTTTGCTAATCAACCTCCATACCCAGCATTCAACTGGACAAAGTTTTCTGAACAAGAAAACATTGCAAGGTGAGAATGCAGATCTCCTACCAGTGAGAGACAAGAGTTGACAAGACACCAGAATGTTATCAACCTCAGAAACCTGCAGAAGTTCCAGGCTCAGCCTTTGAGTGACTGGCTCTGTAAATAAAAAACAGAATGCATTGATTCAAAACTATATTATATTATATACAATGGAACATACAAAACAAATGATGAAACTAATTAAATGAACATTTAGGAAAAAAACAAGATCATTTTGCACTTGATTGATGCAGCATGGGACAGGGCAACAAAATGTTGGAAAAGTGTTACTGAAAAGGAAGGAGGAATTGTGTAAATAATTAGGTCCATTTGCAACAGTTCAGTAACATGATTGGGTATAAATAGATTATCTAAAAAAATAAATAAAAATAAAATGTTTAGAGATTGTGGAAAATTTCCAAATAATTTTCAAATATCATTTAAAGATTCCAAGAATATGGAGATGGAGGAAAAGGAGAGGAGGAAGACGTCTACAGAGACAGCAGGGAAAGGAGAAGTGTAGGATTGTCATGTGGGAAACGGAGGCGGAAGCCGTAGTAACAGCAAACAAAGCTTTAATCAACACAAAGGCAGAGCCAACACAAATACCTGCGTTCGCAGGGATAATCCAGATAACGGAGTCCGGGGAAAAGGAAGCTATAATCCCAGACGCGCCTGGGAAGAGGCGCGGTCCACGAGAGAAAGAGAGTCCGAGTCAAACGGCACGTAGCGGGGATGAGCATACGTGAACACACACCAACTCGACCACACAGGAACATACGTGGACGGGCATGAATGTGCAATAACGGACCGGGAGTGTTGGTGAGTGAGCGGTTTATATAGGAGCTGGGGGTGAGTGAATAACAAGCTCTAGGTGTGCATGATTGAAGCTGAGAGCTTGGGAGCACGCGGAGGCAATGACAGCCACTGAAAGGGGGCATGGCAGGTGGATTCCTGACGCCCCAACCCACTAAAAAATGAAATGGAGAGCAGCCCAACTCGGAGGCCTGGAACTGAGAGACGGCCCTGACGTCCACCACGGAGACCCGGAACGGAGTGGCGTCCACGGTGGAGACAGGAGGCGGAGAGATGCCCTCAGCGAAGACCGGTGGCAGCGTGATTTCCTCGGCGGAGGTCTGGAGCTGAGAGATGGCCACCCCGGCGACCTAGAACGGATCGACGTTCTCCGGGAAGGACTGGGAAGAAGCCTCTTCACCCACGGGGACCTGGAAAGGGACAACACCTTCGGCGACCACCAGAGGCGGGGTGAAGCTCCCAACGGGGACCGGGAACGGAGCCATGTCCTCGAAGAAGACCGGAGGCTAAGTGAAGTCCCTGGCGGCTATCAGAAGCAGAACCGGCGGGGAACCGGAACTGGACGGTGCTTACGACGCCCGATCGGGTGGCTCAGGAAACGGTCCGCGACTGTCAGAGGGGCCTTGGACGGTGATGGGGATTTCCACAGGACCTTTTTCCACTACATCCACCTTGGAGAGGTCCAGCCATACGATGGTGTTTCCCTTCTGACCCGGGCTGGTATTTTCCCTCTCTGAGGGCCTTGGGACTGCCAGGCCGTCCTTATATGCCCCTGGAGGCTTGATGTTACCTCCAGTGTGACTCGGGGACGAGACTTCGCTGTCGAAGGAGCTCAGGAGCGAGCCGTCGCCCGGAGAGGGACTCGGAGGCATGACTTCGCCTTCTGAGGGACCGTGGGGTGAGCTGTCGCCTTCAGGGAGACTGTGGCCTTTGGTGGAGGCCAGGGGGCAGCGGTTCGACGTCCCTTTCGCAGTCTCGGAGCTGAGTTGAGTGCTCTGGGGACTCCTTGGGCGGAGAGGAACTCTCGAGGACGCTCTAGAGCTGAGCTGAGCTCTCCTTGGGACGCTAGAGCAACGCGGAGCACTCTGTGGGACGCGGGAGCGAAGCTGAGCCCTTCTGGGGATGCTGGAGCGGAGAGGAACCCGCCTGGAAACCGAGGAGCAGAGAGGAACCCGCCTGGAGACCCTGGAGCGGACCCGAGCTCGCCTGGAGCACCTGGAGCGGACAGGAGCTCGCCTGGAGGTCCGTGGATTGAGCAGATCTCTCCTGGAGGTCTTGGGAAAGAGCCGCGCACTCACATAGGTCCTGGGACGAAGCCGAACACTCACAGAGGTCCTGGAGCCAAACGGAGCTCTCCTCGGGATGCTGGAGTGGACCTGAGCTCGCCTGGAGGTCCTGGAGCAAAACAGAGCTCTCCTCGGGACGCTGGAGCAGAACCGAGCTCTCGGGGACTCTCTGGAGCGGGACCGAGCTCTCGGAGGCTCTCTGGAGCGGGACCGAGCTCTCGGGGGCTGTCTGAAGCGGGACCGAGCTCTCGGGGGCTGTCTGGAGCGGGACCGAGCTCTCGGGGGCTGTCTGAAGTGGGACCGAGCTCTCGGGGGCTGTCTGGAGCGGGACCGAGCTCTCGGGGACTCTCTGGAGCAGGTCCGATCTCTCAGGGACTCTCTGGAGCAGAGAGAAGCTCACGGGGTTGCTCTGGGATGGAGAGAAGTTAATGGGGACACTCTGGGATGGAGAGGAGCTCACGGGGACGCTCTGGAGTGGAGCTGAGCTCTCTTGGAGGACCAGGAGCGGAGCTGAGCTCTCTTGGAGGACCTGGAGCGGAGCTGAGCTCTTTTGGAGGACCTGGAGCGGAGCTGAGCTCTTTTGGAGGATGTGGAGCGGAGCGGAGCTCTCTTGGAGGACCTGGAAAGGAGCGGAGCTCTCCTGGGGATTCTGGAACGGAGCTGAGCTCTCCTGGGGATTCTGGAATGGAGCTGAGCTCTCCTTTAGGTCCTGGAGTTCGGTGGAGCTCTCCTTGAGGTCCTGGAGCGGAGCCAGGCATTTCTGGAGGTCCTGGACCAGGGTGGAGATCTCCAGCAGGTCCTGGGGCGGAGCGGAGCCATCGTGAAGGGCATGGAGCAGGGCGGAGATCTCCTGGAGGTCCTGGGGTGGAGCGGAGCTCGCGGAAGCGGGGGAGAGGTGATGGAGATCCGCCGTGAGTATCCCGAGTTCCCTGGTTAGAAGCTGGATGAACCTGGCGCATGAGCTGAACTCAACTCCAGTCACGCACAACTCATTGGCAAGAGATAGAGATTCTCCAGCAGAGAAATGTGGAGCGCGATCTTTGCTCTTTCCGTCGGGTAGTTGGATGAATTCGACTCCATGTACCAATTCACGCTCCGTAAAAATTCCCCCCATTCAGCTCTGTCAACGGAGAAGCGAGCCGGGAAATCCATGACGTCAATACTGGGCGTGGTGCTGCCGAGCATGAGCCGTGCGAAACGGCAGCGGATTCCCGGGTTTTCCCAGGGGCGGAGCTTGGTAGTCGCTTCATCGCGGCGGTACGAATCCTGCCTCCGAAATTTGAATCGCGCTGGGACCACTGTGGTAATCCGATCATGTTCTTTCTTTCTTTCTTATCTTTCCTTTCCCTTTTTTTTTTCTTTTGCGCCCCCCTTTTCCAGTCCTTGTATTCCTATTCAGGGGTCCGTTATTTCTGTCATGCGGGAAACGGAGGCGGAAGCCGTAGTAACAGCAAACAAAGCTTTATTCAACACAAAGGCAGAGCCAACACAAATACCTGTGTTCGTATTGATAATCCAGATAACGGAGTCTGGGGAAAAGGAAGCTATAATCACAGACGCGCCTGGGAAGAGGTGCGGTCCACGTGGAGAGAGAGCGAGAGAGTCCGAGTCAAACGGCACGTAGCGGGGATGAGCATACGTGAACACACACACCAACACGAACACACAGGAACATACGTGGACGGGCATGAACGTGCAATAACGGACTGGGAGTGTCGGTGAGTGAGCGTTTTATATAGGAGCTGGGGGTGAGTGAATAACAAGCTCCAGGTGTGCATGATTGAAGCTGAGAGCTTGGGAGCACGCGTAGGCAATGACAGCCACTGAAAGGGGGCGTAGCAGGTGGATTCCTGACAAGGATAGTGGAGGTTCGGGCTGGTACTTTAAATGTTGGTACTATGACTGGTAAAGGGAGAGAGGGAGCTGATATGTTGGAGAGGAGAAAAGGTAGATGTGTTGTGTGTTCAGAAGACCAAGTGGAAAGGAAATAAGACCAGATGGTGGTAGATTTTGCTAAAAGGATGGAAATGGCAGAAGAAGGAGAAGCATAGGGTGACATAAGAATTAAGGAAGGTGCACACAGGTGGACTATGTTCTATGTAGGGGATGCAACCTGAAGGAGATTGGAGACTGTAAGGTGTTGGCAGGGGACAGTTTAGCTAGACAGCATCGGGTGGCGGTCTGACGCCCTTTGTGGAGGTTTGGAGCCAACTCTGGGGCATGAGGGCGCTCTCTGTAGATGTCCGAGGCACTATGGCGCTTTCAATGGGGCCTTGTACCTGGAGGTGAGACGTCACCTTCAGAGGAGCTCGGAGATGAGACATCGCTTTGCAAGGAGCTTGGAGGCGAGATGTTGCTTATAGGGGAGCTCGGAGGCAAGACATTGTCTTCAGAGGAGCTCGGAGGCGAGATGTCGCCTTCAGGGGCATTTGGAGGCGAGACTTCGCCTACAGAGGAGCTTGGGTCTGTGGTGTCACCCTTAGGGGAACTTGGGACCACGACATCACTCTCTGATGAGCATGGAAGTGACCTGTTGCCTTCGAAGGGACCTTTGGCCGTGACCGGGCTTCCCAATGGGTTTTTGAGCGCGGCTTTGCACTTGGAGAGACCTGGCAGATCAATGGTGCTATTGCAAAGGCTTGGGATGGTGTCTTCACCCTCAGAGGAACTGGGGACAGCCCTGTCGCCTTTAAAGGAGTCCTGAAGCATGATGGAGCTCTTGATGGAGTTTCAGACCATGACGTAGCCTCCAGAGGACACCCTTTGGCGGGCACCCTTTGGTGGAACCTTGAAGCGAAGCGGCACCCTCGGCGAAACCTTGAAGTGCAGCGGCACCCTCGGAAGAACACTGAAGTGAAGTGGCAAGCTCGGAAGCGAGGGGGTTGTAGTAGAGATCTGCCATAACCATCCCGAACATCCCCGTGAGAAGCCTGATGAAATGGGGGCACGAGCCAAAATCGCCTCCAGTCGCGCTCCACAACTTCCTGGCTAGGGATATAGGGTCCCCAGACAGGACAGAGATGTAGAGCGTGATTTTGGCTCGTTCCGTGGGGAATAGGTATGAATACATATCCACCTACCTGTCGACGCTCCGTAAGAATCCGCCCCACTCAGCCATTTTGCCGGAAAATCGAGCCGGGAATTCCATTACGCTACCGGAAGTGCGCGGTGCCGCTGCGCTCGCATGGTCCAGAGCCGGCGAGCATGATCCATGAGGTACAGCATGGGGTTTCCGGGAAAAATCCGAAACGGAGCTCGGCTGACGATTCATCGCGGCAGTGAGATTCCTCTTTCTGTCTCGGTTGGTCTTTCTGTTATGGCTCAGACCACGTGGAGACCATGGTAGTAACTCTAACATGTTTTTTAAGGTCCGTTATTCTGTCAGGCTGGGAGAAACGGAGGCAGAAGCCGTAGCAGGTGCAGTGGGTTTTATTAATGTCTAACCGCAAGCTGTACGGGAGAGTGAGATGAACGCGAAACAGGTAGGTACAGTGGGTACGGAAAGTATTCAGACTAATTTTAATAACTTTTTACTTTTACTCATTAAATTTTTACACAAATATCTGTACTTTTTACTTCTTAAATTTTCAAAACAGGCTCGTTACTTTAGTTTTAATTCATTGATTTGGTGAAATATATATTTTCCTTTTAACTGCGCGCTGATTTCAGCCGAACAACCGATTTCCTGTTACTGCGCGTCTTTTTTAATCCGATGGTGTATAAAGTCCTGACTCTCACTCTTTACGAAGATAAGCAGACAGAAGGCAGTAAGAAGTTTGGGGTTAACGTGGATGAGACAGAGGGAGTCAGTGATGAGAACATGACTGAGAACAGACACATTCATGATCATCATCATCTTTTCTCTGCTTGTGTATGTGGCTCTTCAGCCTGGACACATTCATTAGGTAACAACATGGGCGTAAATCCCGGGGGGATGGAGGGGACACAACCCTCGGATGGGTGGGGGGGACATGTCACCTCCGTCCCCCCCGGGATTTACACCCAAAAAAAAAATGTATCTAAAAATATCGCACTCTCTATTGTAAACAATATATCTATGTATACCTAAATAATTGTGTAAGTAGAAAAAAATCCGCAAACATGCATTTAGAAACAGTCCCCCCCCCCCTCCCCTTCCTCACAGTGGTTTGACCCACTGCCTGCTTTCCCAGTTCATCTCACCTACTCTACACACACGAGTCAGGTGTGTGTTCATCTCACCTACTCTACACACACGAGTCAGGTGTGTGTTCATCTCACCTACTCTACACACACGAGTCAGGTGTGTGTTCATCTCACCTACTCTACACACACGAGTCAGGTGTGTGTTCATCTCACCTACTCTACACACACGAGTCAGGTGTGCGTTCATCTCACCTACTCTACACACACGAGTCAGGTGTGCGTTCATCTCACCTACTCTACACACACGAGTCAGGTGTGCGTTCATCTCATCTACTCTACACACACGAGTCAGGTGTGCGTTCATCTCACCTACTCTACACACACGAGTCAGGTGTGTGTTCATCTCACCTACTCTACACACACGAGTCAGGTGTGTGTTCATCTCACCTACTCTACACACAAAAGTCAGGTGTGTGTCTGCGGCTCAATTAATGTTCAACTCCATTAACTAGGGGATTTTATTCACTTTAAAAAAATTCTCTTTAATGTAGTTGATGCAGACTTATTCATAAATTAGTTCTGGCAAAAATGCTGATTACTGATGTAATTTTCCATGAATCTGCTCTATTAGCGATTTAAATATGACTTATCTAGTGAACGTTAGCTTGTTTACAATAGCTTGTAGCATAGTGCACTGACACTAACACACCAAAGCCGTTTCCCATGCAGTGTTTTATTTGGGACGACTTGGCATAATGTTAACTTAACATTAACGGCCACAATTAGCATATTGTTTATCTGTGCATTTACTAAATGAGCACTGTGCTTCATCCGAACTGACCCCACTGTATTTTTTTTGTATAATCAATTTCTATTCTGTTCTTAAATGTCTTAATTAATTTGAAATAAAATGTTAAAAGTTTTTTTAATTCCTTGTTTTGCTTTGTCCTTGAACCTGAGAAAAACTTAAACTTAAAATAACCATAATGATGCAGTCTCCATGCTACAATAATAAAAGCAAAGTGTTTCACTGTGGGGACACTGTGTCTTTATCAGTACAATTTGACTGTATTATTTGTGTCCCCCTTCTATCTATCTATCTATCTATCTATCTATCTATCTATCTATCTATCTATCTATCTATCTATCTATCTATCTATCTATCTATCTATCTATCTATCTATCTATCTATCTAATATTAATATGATCTGAGGTCCAGTTAACAGCTAAAACTGGTAGAAGTAATAACTACTTTTTACTTAAGTACATGTCAGAGCCAAGACTTCTTTACTTTCACTTAAGTAAAAAGGTATAATCAGTACTTCAACTTTTACCCGAGTATTTTAAAACATGAGTATCTGTACTTTTACTTAAGTAGTGGATGTGTGT
The DNA here is from genome assembly GCF_946808225.1 of Silurus aristotelis. NCBI lineage: Eukaryota > Metazoa > Chordata > Actinopteri > Siluriformes > Siluridae > Silurus > Silurus aristotelis. The sequence continues at coordinate 2,519,812 of NC_139580.1, forward strand.
ACTTTTGCCACCTCTGCTGTCCACCAACGTTTACCATCCAACCTGACAGAATAGAAGAGGATCTGCAAGGAGGAATGGCAGAGGATCCCCAAATCCAGGTGTGAAAAACTTGTTGCATCTTTCCCAAAAAGACTCCTGGCTGTATTAGATCAAAAGGGGGCTTCCACTAAATACTGAGCAAAGGGTTTGAATACTTAGGACCATGTGATATTTCAGTTTTTCTTTTTTAATAAATCTGCAACAATGTCAACAATTCTGTGTTTTTCTGTCAATATGGGGTGCTATGTGTACATTCATGAGGAAGAAAAATTAACTTAAATGATTTTAGAAAATCCTCACAGCACCGTCCCTTACGGTCCCTTACGGTGCTGTGAGGATTGGGCAGCAGTCGAAGCCTGCTTAGACTGCTGCCCCCTGCGACCCGAATTACGAATAATCGGGAGAAAATGAATGAATGAATGATTTTAGAAAATGGCTGCAATATAACAAAGAGTGAAAAATTTAAGGGGGTCTGAATACTTTCCGTTCCCACCGTATATCCGTGGTACGCCCTGAAGGGTACCAGGGTCTAAATATAAACAGAATATTGAGGAAAAAAATGGAAAGGGGACAAATTCAGGCACAGCGGCAATACAATCAAGGTTTCTTCAAGAAAAAAAAAAAACATGTCAAAGACTGGTAGATACAGTACATTTCAGTTGAGAACAATTATTGTCTGTTCAATGGTTTTTATTTATAAAAAGTGAGATATGTTGTTCAGGCTTTTGTGCAGTGCCATTTTTATGTTATCCCACTTGTTTTGGGGTACATGACTTTTCCCATGGGAAAAGGGGATTATTTCTGTTGATGCGCAATATACTCACCAATTGTTGCTTTCAGTAAAAAATCCATTCTGGCTGAGTGCAGTCTTAAAAATGTGCAATAGATGCGACCTGTATTGGTGGCCCAGAGGGAAATAAGCTTGGGTCAGGAACAGGCTGAAGGCTTGTGCACACCATGCTTCCCAAGCATCCTGCTAGCTAAACTCCAGTTTCTGGAGAATAAGTGGAACATTTCAGGGCCAGGGTTAAGTTCCAGAGGGACATTCTTGACTTAAACCTCCTCTGTTTAACTGAGACATGGCTGGCTGACCATGGCTCATTATGCCGGCATTCAGCTGGATTCCAGTTTTTAGTGTCCGAGTGTACATTACCTACAGCACTAATGCTAAGGAGAAACTATGTGAATTCTGTGGGGTTGTTATACATATATATATATATATATATATATATATATATATATATATATATATATATATATATATATATATATATAGTGACATCGGCTTCACTTCCGCGTAGCATGCCAGACGGGTGCTGAATGGACAACACCACTTCTGCACCCGTATTGTGGAGAGCTGCGGTGCACATGGCAGGAGGGCGGATCGTCCCAACCAAGCACGGCTGGAGCCGAATAAGGGGAGCGGCAAATCTTCTGGATCCCTCCTGGAGTCGAGAGTATAAAAGGAGCCACGAAGGATGGCAAGTTGGAGAATGTCTGGCTCCCGACTAATAGACGGTCTCTCTCTATTTTTCCTTATAGGAGGCAGCGACGGCAGCTGCAGCGGAGAGAGCTATATCAGTGACCGTGCCGGCGCGTACCCTGCTTTCGTGACCCTTTAGAGCTTTTTACGTGCCGAGGTTCCCAAGCACCCACCTGTACAGACAGGACTGGGTCTCAGCTTCCTTCTGCCCGGTTGTGGCATCGATCGACTCGCTACCCTAACGTGCCTCCAAGTTCTAGCCAGCTCCGATCAGCAAACTAAAAAGAACCCTCATTCACGGCTTCACTTCTCCCTTGTGGCATTGTATGAGGAAGTCAGGTGTGTCACAGAAGTGTGTGAGGGTGGTGCAGGACATGTATGAGGACAGTGTGACAGCAGTGAAGGTGGTGGTTGGATTGCATAAATGATCGGCTCTGAGCCCTTTCCTGTTTGCAGTGGTGATAGACAGGTTGACAGATGAAGTCAGACAGGAGTCTTCATGGACTATGATGTTTGCAGATGATATTGTTAGTTGTGGTGAGAGTAGGGAGCAGGTTGAAAAGAGCCTGGATAGGTGGAGGTATGCAATGGAGAGAAGGGGAATGAAAGTCAGTAGGAGTAATACAGAGTGCATTTGTGTGAATGAGAAGGAGGGCAGTGCAGTGGTGCGGTTGCAGGGAGAAGAGGTGGAGAAGGTGGAGGAGTTCAGGTACCTAGGGCCGAACAATGCAAGGTAATGGAGAGTGTGTAAGAGAAGTGAAGAAAAGGGTGCAGGCAGGGTGGAGAAGAGTGATGGCAGAAGTGAAAGGGAAAATTGATAGGGCTGTGGTGAGACTTGTGATGCTGTATGGTTTAGAGACAGTGGCATTGAGTAAAAGGCAGAAGGTGTAGCTGGAGGTAGCGGAGCTAAAGATGTTGAGGTTTTCGTTGGGAGATGACAACGATGAACAGGATTAGAAATTAGTTAATTAGAGGAAAATAGAAAGGCCAAAGAGGAGGTTTATGGATGTGTTGAGGGAAGACATGCAGGTGGTTGGGGTGAAAGAGGCAGATGTAGAGGACTGGGGGGTATGGAGAAGAATGAGGATGCTTTTCTTGGAAAATGTGTACATTTATAAATGAGTTTGGTCATAAAAACTTCTTCATACTGTAACATTACTGAGTTTGTCGAGTCTGTTGTTAAGAATGCGTTAATGAAAATAAATTTTAATGGCACTCATTTTATTATTGCGCAATTAATTGACCATTTTTATTACAAATATAAATAAATGAATATAAAAGCAGCTAAATTAAAACCTTCAATGCAACACATATTTATACAGATCTTAAAAATTTTAAATGTTTTTTTTTTTAGCACTAAACATTTGTTTTCTGATGCACCAAGTCTTAAATCGAGCACCTAAAAAAAACGCCATGATTCCCACATCCGTCAAACCGTCTTTGTGGAAACATTGCAAAAGTTTGGTTTGGTGTCCTGATACCCCAAACACCATAAAACACTACGTCTTGACCACTGTCTGATGAAACAAACCCGAGAGGTGTCCAGAACTGCACCTTTCACTGCATCTGACACACAAAACCGCATGTCACAAATGCAACACAGGAAATAATTGACACAACAATGATTGTGGCAAGAAATAGATAACAAACGAGTGGTAAAAGTCTTTAATGAAAAACAGGCAAAACAGAAAAACAGAAGAGGTTTACTCGAAGTCGTTGTGTTGTCTACAGTGCAGTGATGCTTTCACATTATTACATACAGTGTCTTGTGAAAGAATAATTACAACTAATTCTACATTTACTGCATTTGTGTCCTGTATTTGTGTCCTCACATAAATTATATTGTCATATAATTTCCTTATCACTCTGGACATGTGCAGAACAAACTATAAGAATATTATTACATCATTTTGATTTAGAATTTTCCTACATTAACTTAAAAAGTGACTCCTTGGGTCTACCTCTCTCTCTCTCTCTCTCTCTCTCTCTCTCTCTCTCTCTCTCTCTCTCTCTCTCTCTCTCTCTCTGTGCCTGATGCAGAAACATCATTCATACTGGATCATCACAGTGATGTAGGAGGTGTTGCAGTTCAGTGTAATGTTGTCATATAATCAGAATGCAGATGAACACATTAACACACACACACACACACACACACACAAACACACACACACATATATATATATATATATATATATATATATATATATATATATATATATATATATATATATACACACACACACACACCACAGCAGATCATCTGTCTCTATACCCCCCTCTCCTCTCTACCTCTTTCAACACAACTATCTGCATGTCTTCCCTCACAACAATCCATAAACCAACACGTATATACCAACCAACCAAACATAAATGGTACATCAATTCAGTAGTAATAGAACACAACACTTATATGTTTGGTAGAAGACAAAATCTATGAATAATCTTTTATATATTTATTTATATGCAAGCCAATCCAAATCAGAAGCCAAATGTCAGGTTAGGTCATTTACCAGACCATCATGTAGCTCTTTATGGTAGGTCACCCCGTTTTTTTTTTTTGCTAATTGTCATGCCAACATTTGGTTGTAAGCCATCGGGAAACACTGTGTAGGCCACACTGGTAAAATAAGACGTGTGCACGTCCACATCCTGCAGAGAGAAACAACTCATAATGTGACATGTTCAGTCTGCTTAGATAATAACTTGATCTCGGTATTGACTTGTGAGTGCATTTCATCATTTCATCTGTCTTATACAGTACCTTCTGATTTGAGCACAAAGTAGAAGCACAAATGTCTGAAAAACAAGAGAATAAAAACAACAAAAATAAAAAATATCACACACATTGTTTCAGCCTGCCTCTCCTTGAACTGCCACCTTAACGTGGTGGAGGGGTTTGAGTACTCGAATGACCCTAGGAGCTATGTTGTCCGGGGCTATATGCCCCTGGTAGGGTCTCCCAAGGCAAACAGGTCCTGGGCGACGGGTCAGACTAAGAGCGGTTCAAAACCCCTTATGAGAGATACTACATCAGGGACCGTGACGTCGCCCGGTATGGCGCAGCCGGGGCCCCACCCTGGAGCCAGGCCCGGGGTTGGGGCTCGTATGCGAGCGCCTGGTGGCCGGGCCTTCCCCCACAGGGTCCGGCCGGGCTCAGCCCGAAGGAGCGACGTGGGGCCGCCTTCCAGTGGGCTCACCACCTGCAGGAGGGACCGTAAGGGGCCGGTGCTAAGAGGATCGGGCAGCAGTCGAAGGTGGAGGCCTCGACAACCCGATCCCTGGACACGGAAGCTAGCTCTAGGGACGTGGAATGTCACCTCGCTGGCGGGGAAGGAGCCTGAGATTGTGCGTGAGGTTGAGAGGTTCCGACTAGAGATAGTCGGGATCACCTCTACGCACGGCCTGGGCTCTGGAACCACACTCCTCGAGAGAGGATGGACTCTTTACAACTCTGGAGCTGCCCATGGTGAAAGGCGTCGGGCTGGTGTGGGTTTGCTTATAGCCCCCCAGCTCAGCCGCCATGTGTTGGAGTTTACCCCGGTGAACGAGAGGGTCGTTTCCCTGCGCCTACGGGTCGGGGATAGGTCTCTCACTGTCGTGTGTGCCTACGGGCCAAACGGCAGTATAGAGTACCCGGCCTTCTTGGGGTCTCTGGGAGGGGTGCTGGACAGTGCTCCGACTGGGGACTCCGTCGTTCTACTAGGAGACTTCAATGCACACGTGGGCAGCGACAGTGACACCTGGAGGGGCGTGATTGGGAGGAACGGCCCCCCTGATCTGAACCCGAGCGGTGTTCAGTTATTGGACTTCTGTGCTAGTTACAGTTTGTCCATAACGAACACCATGTTCAAGCATAAGGGTGTCCATCAGTACACGTGGCACCAGGTCACCCTAGGCCGCAGGTCGATGATCGACTTTGTGGTCGTTTCATCTGACCTGCGGCCGTATGTCTTGGACACTCGGGTAAAGAGAGGGGCGGAGCTGTCAACTGATCACCACCTGGTGGTGAGTTGGATCCGATGGCGGGGGAGGAAGCTGGACAGACTCGGCAGACCCAAGCGTACTGTGAGGGTCTGCTGGGAACGTTTGGCCGAGCCTCCTGTCAGAGAGATCTTCAACTCCCACCTCCGGCAGAGCTTTGACCAGATCCCGAGGGAGGCCGGAGATATTGAGTCCGAGTGGACCATGTTCTCCACCTCCATTGTCGAAGCGGCCGCTCGGAGCTGTGGCAGTAAGGTCTCCGGTGCCTGTCGAGGCGGCAATCCCCGAACCCGGTGGTGGAAACCGGAAGTAAGGGATGCCGTCAAGCTGAAGAAGGAGTCCTACCTGGCCTGGTTGGCTTGTGGGACTCCTGAGGCAGCTGACGGGTACCGGCAGGCCAAGCGAACTGCAGCCCGGGTGGTTATCGAGGCAAAAACTCGGGCCTGGGAGGAGCTCGGTGAGGCCATGGAGAAGGACTATCGGCTGGCCTCGAAGAGATTCTGGCAAACCGTCCGGCGCCTCAGGAGGGGAAAGCAGTGCCCCACCAATGCTGTTTACAGTAGAGGTGGGGAGCTGTTGACCTCAACTGGGGATGTCGTTGGACGGTGGAAGGAATACTTCGAGGATCTCCTCAATCCCGCCGTCACGTCTTCCATTGAGGAAGCAGAGGCTGAGGGCTCAGAGGCGGACTCGTCCATCACCCAAGCTGAAGTCACCGAGGTAGTAAAGAAACTCCTCGGTGGCAGGGCACCGGGGGTGGATGAGATCCGCCCTGAGTACCTCAAGTCTCTGGATGTTGTGGGGCTGTCTTGGCTGACACGCCTCTGCAGCATCGCGTGGCGGTCGGGGACAGTGCCTCTGGAATGGCAGACCGGGGTGGTGGTCCCTCTTTTTAAGAAGGGGGACCGGAGGGTGTGTTCCAACTATAGGGGGATCACACTTCTCAGCCTACCTGGGAAAGTCTATGCCAGGGTACTGGAGAGGAGAATACGGCCGATAGTAGAACCTCGGATTCAGGAGGAACAATGTGGTTTTCGTCCAGGCCGTGGAACACTGGACCAGCTCTATACCCTCTACAGGGTGCTGGAGGGTTCATGGGAGTTTGCCCAACCAGTCCACATGTGCTTTGTGGATTTGGAAAAGGCATTCGACTGTGTCCCTCGCGGCGGCCTGTGGAGGGTGCTCCGGGAGTATGGGGTCGGGGGCCCTTTACTAAGGGCTGTCCGGTCCCTGCATGACCGAAGCAGGAGCTTGGTTCGCATTGCCGGCAGTAAGTCAGACTTGTTCCCGGTGCATGTTGGACTCCGGCAGGGCTGCCCTTTGTCACCGGTTCTGTTCATAATTTTTATGGACAGAATTTCTAGGCGCAGCCAGGGGTCGGAGGGTGTCCGGTTTGGTGACGACACGATTTCGTCTTTGCTCTTTGCAGATGATGTTGTCGTGTTGGCTTCATCAGACCAGGACCTTCAGCATGCACTGGGACGGTTTGCAGCCGAGTGTGAAGCGGCTGGGATGAGAATCAGCACCTCCAAATCCGAGGCCATGGTCCTCAGTCGGAAAAGGGTGGCTTGCCCACTTCAGGTTGGTGGGGAGTTCCTGCCGCAAGTGGAGGAGTTTAAGTATCTTGGGGTTTTGTTCACGAGTGAGGGAAGGGTGGAACGGGAGATTGACAGACGGATCGGTGCAGCTTCTGCAGTAATGCGGTCGATGTACCGGTCTGTCGTGGTGAAGAAGGAGCTGAGCCGCAAGGCGAAACTTTCGATTTACCGGTCAATCTACGTTCCTACTCTCACCTATGGTCATGAGCTCTGGGTCATGACCGAAAGGACAAGATCCCGGATACAGGCGGCCGAAATGTGCTTCCTCCGCAGGGTGGCTGGGCGATCCCTTAGAGATAGGGTGAGAAGCTTAGTCACTCGGGAGGAGCTCGGAGTAGATCCGCTGCTCCTCCACATCGAGAGGGGTCAGCTGAGGTGGCTCGGGCATCTGTTCCGGATGCCTCCTGGACGCCTTCCTGGGAAGGTGTTCCGGGCGCGTCCCACTGGGAGGAGACCCCGGGGAAGACCTAGGACACGCTGGAGAGACTATGTCTCCCGGCTGGCCTGGGAACGCCTTGGTGTCCCCCCGGAAGAGCTGGAAGAAGTGTCTAGGGAGAGGGAAGTCTGGGCATCTTTGCTTAGACTGCTGCCCCCGCGACCCGGCATCGGATAAGCGGGAGAAGATGGATGGATGGATGGATGTTTCAGCCTGCACACATTTCACTTCATAGCTTTTTACAATAACTGATGTTTTCATGACACACATTCATGCTGCAGTAGTGTAGAAGAGCTGCTGCATGCTACAACAGGAAGTGTCCTAAATAAAGGAAAGTGTGTGTGACAGAGTGAAGTGTGTAAATGTTGGTCTTTAAGATGGAAGTTCTCACCCTGTAGTCTGGAACAGTGCAGAGAGGAGCAGATGACGATCAGGGAAACAGAGACGGCACACACACATGGTAAGATAATGGTAATAATTATTCCATAGAATGCAGGAGATGCAGATTGCTGTGTGTCTGGATGCTCAGAATCCAGATGTTGATCTTCTGATAGATTGTGACACATTCTGCTCATTTATTATGATAATTTAGTGTTAAACACACACAGAGACCAGAAAGTCATTTATACTCTGTAAAACAGTAACAGTAAGAAAGTTTAATCATCTGCACTGAACTATTATTCTCATATCTGATCTCGCCTTAATCGAATTACTGTAGATAATAATATCTTCTGGAAACCAAAGCCAAAAAAACTTAACATAAAAAAGTGTTTTAAACAAATTAATCAAAAGTGTAAAAGTTTAGATTGTTGTGTTAATGTTGTGTTAATTTAATAATTAAATAATAATTATTAAATAATAATATTTCAAATTATAAATACACATATTCAAACTATATATCATTTTATTCTATTAAAACAAAATCAGACTGAATAAAGTTTAGTTACTGACCTGGAAAGTTCAGTCTGATGGGTTTCCCAAACTGAATGTGTTTTGTTTTGTTTCGTCCTCCACAGTAATAAAACCCCAGATCCGTCTCTCGAATAATAACGCTATCTATTCCCAAAGAATAACGCTAGACAGCAGGTTGGCCATTTCTCCACACATCACTGTACCTCCAACACTCTGAGAACTTGAGCTGCTGATTCACTGCAAAAAAAAAAAAAAAAAACCCTGTGTGTTTCAGGCTGGTTTTAGCCACATGGTTTTTGCTTCCTGTATATTTTCCTGTATATTTATTTATTTATTTATTTATTCAATAATCTGCTCACATCACTGGTGTTCTTTTTAGATGGTCCGGATGGATTTGAAAAGATTTATATATATATATATAAAGTTTATTTTCTTTACACAGATCCACCAACATTGCTTACAAGAAAATAGAGCAAGATGAAGAAGAGAAAGAAAAAACTTTTTTTTACACAATTTTGTTTGAAAAGGATTTAAATGTAAGAGGTTCCTTCTACTTTCCAGATCATCTTGATGCCCACTCTATCTGGATGGAGGTCTCTTTACTTAGAACCACTTACATCTGCTAAGAAAGGTCTCTATGTAGACTCTTAAAATACATTAGATTAATGTTGATAGTGGCCATAAAGGTCACCTTGAAATTCAATTAGTAGTAACAGTTTTACTACACGGTGGGTGACAATTATTAAATGCAGTGTTTAATGGCTTTAGAACTTGGCAACTTTATTTCCATGCAGGATGGTGCACCACTATGCGGACCTCATTAATGGCCTCCAAGAAGTTCAGATCTCACTCCATGTGATTTTTTCCTGTGGGTATACATACAGCCGATGTGTTGCTTGTTTAGCTTAGGAGCGTGCTTAGTCGGCTCTCGAGAGAGTCAACTGTTAGCATTTTTAGCCGTGCGGCTATGCGCTCCCGAAGAGCGCTCTCCGAGGTGAGCGCTCTCCCTCGCGGCTCAGGTCCCGCTCTCACCGAGGCGAAGCGACGCTGAAGGTCGCGGATCTCGTGGGCCGACCGAGCAGAAGGCACGGAGATGGATGAGTCCTTCTTCTGGCGCGTGTAATGCGGTGCTCCGGATTTCTTCCTTCGAGGAGGGACATTTTTCAGATGCTTGCAAGCCCACGGACTCCTCACAGCCTGTGCTGTTCGAGGAGCTCCTGGAGGTAGTGACGTGGGCCGTCGCTAAGCTACAGATCTCTTGGCCTGATGACTAGCGTAAGCAACACGTTCCCAGCAAGCTGGATGAGCGTTTCCTGTGTCCCGCAGCACAGCCTCTGCCCCGGGGCCTACCGCTTTTTCCCGACCTATACACTGAGGTGTCTAGGTCCTGGGAGACCCCATATGCAGCTCGTACCTTACCCCGCAATGCTTTACGCGACTATAGTAGGGTTCAGGGAGTGCAGCTATGGGGAGATGCCCAGGGTTGAAGAGACGTTAGCAATGGCTATCTCTCCCCAGGTGATGCATTGCGAAACGCTCCGGTATTGCCTACAAAAGCCACATCGGCTCTAGTAGGTATGGCTTACACAGCGACAGGTCAGGCCGGAGCTTGTCTCCACATGATGAGTGTGTTGCAGGCATACCAGGCTGGCCTGCTATAAGAGATGGACGAGGGATTCGGCTCTGGGGCTGAAGATTAGGACACATGACACATGACATAATCCTGCTGTATTATCAGGGCTATGAAAACTTTTGTTTTTATTCATTATTTAATTCATTGTTAAAATGTGCTGAACTGCCCCCTGCTGGCTGGATGGAAAAATGATTTTTTTTGTAGTGCAGAAGAGCCCACGCATAAAGTTGTCATGGTTATCCTCATTAATTATTTCATATTTTTCATAAATAAATAATTAATAAACATGATTCTGTAATCTGCCTGTGTGATCTGATCTCAGATTTCCTGTAGTACAAATTGCTGTTAAGGTTTATGCTGGTTCTAGTGGAAAGGAACACACAAAGTATTACAGATATGGAGCTGCGTAGCTGCAGAGTGGTCAGAGTGCTGTTTTCTTCTTCTTCTTCTTCTACTTCTACTTCTTCTTCTTCTTGTTTTGGCTTCTCCCATTAGGAGTCACCACAGCGGATCATCCTTCTCCATACTCCCCTGTACACCACTGAAAATCTTCTATAATGTACATGTGAACAAAAGAATGAAATGTGGTTTCAGAAAAAATCTGATTTGTGTGTCAGGTTCGACAAATAATAAAATAAGTAAATATTAATATTGGTGTTATAGATGATGAAATGGTAAATGAGTTCATATTAAAATGCTGCAGATGATGAAAATGTTTCAAATAGAAAGTCACTTTCCAAATACATTTTTTTTTGTCTTTAATTGAGCAGCAAGGGCCTGACAGCATACTTGCCTTTTTAATAGCAGTTACGCTACAGGGTCGGATTGCTAGCCCAATGCCCAACCCTCCTCCTTTCGCAGCCAGGCGCAGTACTTTATACCCTCCCACAACTGAGCACCAATTGGGGTTAAGGGCCTTGCTCAAGGGCCCAAGAGTAGCAGCTTGGTACGACTTTTCAAATAACATTTCACAGAGACAATTTGATTAAAATACAATCGGAAACTCATCATCTTTTTCTGTTCCTACATGCTTTCATATTTTCTATATTCTTTTCATGTGTATATTATAATAGCAGAATTAATAAACGGTGACTTACCGTTAGGTTTTTTTAAAGAAATATATTATTAAAAGTAAAAAAAAAAACTTTTACCCGGTGTAGTGCTAACCAAAACAAAACTACACCAGGTGGCGCTCCCCTCTAACTTTATATGTCCTAATAGAGGAACGTAGAGGGACAATATTACAGACTTCTCTGTCCATGCAGCATGGAAGGTATAAGTGTCTTTTAAAAGCAGAGAGCTAATCTAATCAAATTTTATTTTTAAATTTTATGTCACCTACATACAGAGTATGACATGCAGTGAAATGCTTTGTACGACTGTCCAACATTTAAGCATTGAAAAGTAATAGAATTTAAGGATAAACAAATTAAGTAGATAAATAAAACTTTATTTCGGCTTCTCCCATTAGGGGTCGCTATACAAATGAAAAAGTATAAACTATTGAAGATATATGAAAATATGTATATACATGAATGAGTATGGCAGATATAAAACTACAAATTAAAGTGATTTAGTGATTGTCCTTAAAGTGTCCATGTGCAGTGTGGTATAATTTGACACTATGCTGTTCAAGTCCAGAGTTGAAGTGACAGTCCAGAGTTAAGGTGTCAAATTAATGCAAAAAAAAAAAGTTGTGCAGAAATAAGTGACGATGAAGAGAGAGAGAGGTCCCGTTTTAGTTCCTTTGTGTTTCCTGGTTTAAACTCCGAATGGCCTGCGGGACGAAGCTCCTCCTCATTCTCCTGTGTTCGCTTTCAGGGAGCGGAAGCGTTTCCCTGAATGTAGCAAAGAAATTAGCCCATTGTTGGGATGGCGGAGGTCCTTCACAATCTTCCTGGCTCTGGTCCTGCACCACGTGCTGTAGATGTCCTGCAGGTCAGTAAGCTCGGTAGTGATGGTATGTTCAGCTAAACGCACCACCCTCTGTCGGGCTCACCTGTCCTGCATGGTGCTGTTCCCGAACCAGAAAACGATGCTACCCATCAGAACGATCTCAAGGGTGCAAGTGTAAATCACCTGAGAGGGTAGTTTAAAGTGCCTTAAGCATTTTAAATGGTACAGACGCAGCCGGGCCTTCTTCACCAGGGTTTTGATGTGACAGGACCAAGACCGGTCCTGTGTAATGTGAACACCTAGGTACCAGATACTGTCCACTCTCTCCACTGGGGTCCCGTTGATGTTTAGCGGTTGATCTGACCGCTCCTGCTTCATGCTGAAGTCCACTGTCAACTCCTTAGTCTTGCTGATGTTCAGGAGAAGATTTTTCTCCTGGCACCATCTCTCCAGGTTTTTAATCTCCTGTAGGTAGGCCGTCCCGTCGTTGTTGGAGATCAGGCCCAAAGCAACAGTGTCTTCAGCAAACATGATGATGGTGGTGAAGTTGGAACAAAGTACAGAACTGGGCTCAGAACACAACCCTGGGGATCTCCAGTGCTGAGAGTGTGGGAGGATGAGGTGTGTTTGCCCACCCGTACGGCTTGTGGTTTGTCTGTCAGGAAGTTGGTGATCCATTGACACAGCGGCAGGCTGAGTCCCAGGACCTCCAACTTAGAGGTAAGCGGTGAGGGAATTATGGTGTTGAACGCGGTGTTGTACAGCATTTTTGCATAATTCCCTTTTCTGTAGTCCAGGTGGCTCATCATTGCGTGAAGATGTACATGTTAATACAGTGTTTTAGACTTGGGTTGACCTGCTTTCTTCAGCAAAGCATCTTCTATGCATTTCCTGATGAAACATGGTGTTTCAGCAAAACCCTTTAGGAAAAAACACACTCCATACAATCTAAAAAGTCCTGTAGCATAGAATCTAAATTCGTCTAAGCAGCACTATTTTGTACATCCTGTCCACACCCTGCACAGAAATACCCACGGCCTGATGACTGGGTGCCTGATAACCCTAGAACCTCCACAGACATTCAGATGAGGCAGACAATGCAACAGTCCCTCATTAGTAAGAAATCTGTGCTTTCAGTTCACAAAGTTTGTTGTCCAGAGATAAAATATTTGCCAGTACAATACAGGGAAGTGCAGTGAAATGGCAGTTTCAAGTCAGTTATGGTCACACAGCAGAATCATAAGGCATGCGGGTTGCACATAAACATTTGCTCTAAGAAATGTATTTTTAATGTCAATCAGTTTACAGTGAAATTCATGGCATGTTTATGAACAATGTGCATTTAAAAAAATGTAAGAACCACTGCTTGATGCTAGAAATCGCACATTGCTATATGAATACTTTACCTAGTAAAGCACCAGGAAGTGGGATGTGGTTGTTCGGGGTTAAAAACCGCAAAAACGCTAACGTTTCAGTCAGAAACACTCCCAGTTAGATATTAGTGTACATGTACAATATGTTCAATGTTGCTCTGCCCTGCAGATAAAAAAAATAAGTAATCATTTTTATTGTGCAGTAATAAATAATAGCATTAAAGACAGAATGGATTTCCACTGAAATCGGTAGAAAATAACACACTAGATGTGGTGCTTTTGTTTCCATATGCATTTGCCGGTCAGAATTATTATAAAAGGTTTCTTTGCTTGTATAATATTTAGCAATCCAGCCTGTGGAAACAGTTAGCACAAGTAAAGAAATATATACAGTAAGGACAATATAGCATTGTTCAGCATGCTACCAGAATCGCACCAGGGTGTGGAACATGAGGCCTCTGGAGCAGCTCTGAAACAAATTGTCCTTCTGGATAAAATTAAAAAAAGTATTTTTCCACAAGAGAAAAACTGAACAATAATGTCAGCTACAGGATTATTATATAAAAAAAAATCTTAGTAATATATTTTTACACTGCAAATACAGGTGTATAAACTGTATACTTATAACAATTAGAATTTTTTTATTAATAGCTATTTATATTTACAGGTTTTTCCTCATGAATTGTAAAACACAAAAATAAATGTAATTCCTGTTTTTTTTTTTTTTTATATTTATAAATATATATATATATATATATATATATATATATATATATATATATATATATATATATATATATATGAACAATTAAAATATTAATAACTACACATTTTATATATATATATATATATATATATATATATATATATATATATATATATATATATATATATAAAATTTTATGGGGTGATGATGCAAATAAAAAATATTGTACATTAATATATTTATTACCCACAAACTCTAGATCAGTTGTCCATTCGAGGTGTCATGACCGATACAATTACATTTTTTCATTTTTATCTTTTATTGTGGAAAACAAATGTAACAATTGGATGAAAAGGTAAATAAACAAGTGCAAGATAAAAGTATTAATAAGTATTAATAACAGGTTTTTAATATATTACTGATGTAAAAATGCTAGAGTTTGGGGTTGTTTCTTCACCCCCCTTCTCCAGGCCCCAGGTTGCCTTTGCCTAGACACCGTGCTGTCTGAATTACAGAATTTATTACCAGGATAATTTATGTAGCTGTTTTTGCAAGAGAACAATGAAAACGGTTTCTTACATTAGTGCTGAGGATAAAAAGGGGAATATTTTTATCTTCTATGAAAATAAGCATGTAAAACTTGGCCACTATATATTGGGGATTTCCAAGGTCAGATTATTGGATCTTATCCAACACACACTGACAAATATAACTAAGGGAATAAAAATGTATGCATATATTATTTGCTCATGCAACTCAACACACACTGTTTTTTAACCATAAAACAATGTTATTATAAGCTGTTCTTGTGCCTGGCTGTCCTGGTGGACGGAGCTCTGTAGCACCGACCAGAAGGCAACAGTTGGAAGAGAGAGTGGGCTGGGTGTGTAGGGTCCAAAGTGATTTTTGTAGCCCTTTTCTCCACTCTGGATGAGCAAAGATCTTGAAGATTGGGCAGTGGGACACCAATAATCCTCACAGCAGTCCTGACCATCATCTGTAGCATCCTGACGTCTGATTTGGTAGCTAAACCAAACCAGAGAGTTATAGATCTAAACAGGACAGATTCAATGATGGCCAAATAGAATTGTTGAAGAATTGTGGCGCTCAGCACCATGGCTGCCAATCGCGGGGCCATCACAGACCATCAGTATTCCCCGCTGGTTCCAGCTCCTTGTCCCAAATGCATGGCTTACTCTCGCTGTAAGAATTACACCAGCCGTACAGTCATGTGCCTTAGTCAGTTGTCAGGGTTGCAATAAAAACATGATGGAATGTTTAGCTGTTGTTGCTTTTCTACAGAGGTCAAAGGCCATGAGGGAGTGCAGGAATAATACCAGTTTAAAACTGCAGGTTAATTAGACAGTAGTCATGGAGAGTATAATTAGGACAGGAGGTTGGATGTAGGATTATTGCTTTTTTAATACACAAATGAGTATCGGTGTCATATACAGACACTAAAGAACAACAAAATTAACCACAAAAATCGTCTGGGGCTAAAACAGGGAAAAATTGTTCCATGATATGTTGTTGTTGTTGTTTGGTTTTGCTAGTCAATGCTAATCACATTTTCACGTTTTCACTGCATTTCACTGCATGTCGTACTCTGTATGTATGTATGTGTATGTGACGAATAAAATTTGACTTGATTTGATTTGATTTAACGTTTATCCATCTGATGCACAGCCGAGCAGATCACAGTGAAGCTCAAGAACAACAATAATCCAGTTCTATCCATTCAGAAGCAAGAACTTTGGGGAAGTGCAGGAACAAAAACACTTTAACATTGCAGGTTGACTGGACAGTAGTTATGGTGTGTATAAGCACAGGAATCATTAGTAACTTATTACATTACAGTACACGGCCCCAGGGGTGCCTGTGAGTCAGATCTAGATCATAATTATCCTGTGGATTGTACTGTGTCACTGCAAAATTGTGAATAATATTACTGTATAATTAGTTGTATAAAACACCATAATACATCAATACAATAATGTTTATGGTCCACATATTTATGTAGGATTTAATATAGTGCCATTATATCTATCTATCTATCTATCTATCTATCTATCTATCTATCTATCTATCTATCTATCTATCTATCTATCTATCTATCTATCTATCTATCTATCTATCTTTCTGTCTGTCTGTCTGTCTGCCGGTCAGCCAATCACGTGACAGCTGTTTAACATATGAAGTTCAGCAGATACACATCTTCACTTGTCTGGAAAACAAAAACATCTACTGAGCAGCAGTTCTGTGGGTAGAAAAGCCTTGTTTATAAGACAAGACAGAGGATAATGGCCAGTTGTTTGCACTGACAGACTTCCCAAAACTGGACAGCTGAAGAAATGTGTAGGACAAGTGTAGTACTACTGATGATTTTGGTGCCATTTTGGCAAGTGAACAAACAAATCCTTTTATATGCCTGCACATTATGGATATGTAGACATTTCTGTAAACAGATGCAGCTGTAGACTGATCTAAATCCTGTCTGTAAAAAACCTGCTACGGATATATATTCAGATATATTTGTACTGACTCACTTTGGCCTAATTGATATCGCTTTTATATAAGTGGCAGTATAGTGGTTAAGATTTTGTACATGAGTTTAATCCCCAGCACCACTAAACTGCTACTGCTGGCCCCCTGAGCAAGCCCCTTCACCGTCAGCTGCTCAAATAAATTAATGAGATAAATGTATGTTGCTCTGGATAAGGGGATCTGCTAATGGGTGATAATGGCTGATATTTCCACGGTAGGCCATGTTTTCTAAAAAACAAGCCTTTTAGGTCACATGTTTTAGGGAACTAAAACTCAAGTAAACATATTTCAGTCCCTTAAGTAACACATGCTCAGTTCCTTTTTATGAAGACATGCTGTACTGTACTGCAGTGGTCACATGTTCATACACAAATCTCTCAAAACTGCTTGTTTCCTCACAGAGATTTTTCATTTTAAAGTTCAGCAAATCCCACTTAGGTCATGTCCTAATTTACAGCAGTAATGAGCTACTAAATATTGCTGATAGAAGTCCAAACATCTGAATTCAATATAAAATAAGGTTTTAGCCATCAGAACTACACCCGCACTTAACATAACATTTCTATTTAAAATGTGTCAGAGCATTTTAATTGAAAGCCCTCTAATGTTAGAAGTTCAGTCAGAAAAATAAAGGCATATGTGACAGATGTGCGATCCTCACAAACATCTACAAACAACTGTGCGGTCCTTGAAAACTTCTATAAACAAACAAATAACAGGCGACAACAAACAGATTGAAATTTTTATGCATCCCAGTTCACCAAAACACTATAATTACAACACCTTTTTCTTTTTTTTTTTTTTTACATATTTGTAAATGTTTATCTACAGTAACACAATTATTGTCTTATTAAAGTATCCCAGAAACACCAGGCTGCTGGAATACATTGAAGATGAAAGCTAAGACAAAGGGAAGGTTTTATTCATTTATATAGTTCAATATTTTAATACTAAACAGAGAAATAAAATTTCAGTTCCCATTTAAAGCTACTGCTGAAGCAAGAAAACAAAACAATAGATTTTATTGTGTGGGAATTTTTATTTCCCTAAAAGTAAACTAATATATATATTAGTATATATGGTATATATATATATATATATATATATATATATATATATATATATATATATATATATATATATATATATATATATATATATATATATGGTGTTTGGTATATATATGGTGTTTGGTAACTGGTTGTGGGGTTTAACCTGTTGTGCAGTGGAACTATTAATCATTTTTTTCCTTGAACATGAGTCATGTTTCAAGAATAAACCAAAATAGAAGTTGTCATAATAATCCCCATATATATGCTGAGATCACTGTTAAAAGTGTTAGTTTCATAAGGCTAATGTGGTTGAAGTGAATTTTTGCATCCTTTTTTGTATGGACCCAAATATAAACTAATAGGAGACACTGTGACAGAAAAAGTCATTAAAATCTATATACACATCATAAGGGCATTGATAATTTATTCATTCATCTACTTTACACCTTTTTCCAGTCTTGGTGGCAGTTAAACCAGAGCCTTTCCTAAAAGTACTGGAGGTGTGAGGTAGGACTATGTACCACATAGGCCATGTGACCAACCATAGTACATAAAGCAGCTGCCCAATAACGTTTTTTCCACCTTTGGGTTTAAAAAAATATATACACAGCTTCCAATATCAAGTTATGTTTTTTAAAATGGTTATACAATTAAACAACATGATATTTACAAGCCATTATATTAATAAGTATAATACACATTCACATGTTGAAAGATTTATGATCAAACTCTTGATGTCACCCAAATGAGGATGGGTTCCCCTTTTGAGTCTGGTTCCTCTCAAGGTTTCTTCCTCATTACATCTAAGGGAGTTTTTCCTTGCCACAGTCGCCACGGCTGCTCATCAGGGACAAATTCACACCATTCACCTTCACTGTTAATTTCTGTAAAGCTGCTTTGAGACAATGTCTGCTGTGAAAAGCGCAATAGAAATAAACTTGACTTGACTTGACATTCATATTTGGTCCTAAAAATAATCAAGTGTAGAATATATATTACATGGCTGGAGTTTATATTCAAAACAAAAGCACCTCCTTCTGGTTTCAGTTTTAAACAAGCCATTATTTCTTGGAAAAAAGGGAGGGGTTTTTCCATGAACTGTGTTCTGATGCACAGGAAACATCACACCCTCGTTTCTAAGCTAGATTAAAAAGAAAAACACTTGTATTCAAAGAATTTAGCCAATAAGCTCACAGAATATGTCATTTTCTGCCTAGAAGTTTGATGTAAACATTAACTCAAGCTCTGGATCTGTAGTTGTGTGATTTTCTGCATTGTGCTGTCTGTGTTATTGAAAGAATAAAAAGTAGTGCAGGTATTTCTAATAAAGAGGCCAGTGATTGTATATTTTCAATCGTTTATACTTTACTTGTAAATTTAAACTGTAGGGTTTTACCCCCCAGGAGTTGTAACCTAAATACAGTGGGGGAAATCATTATTTGTCCGCCTGCTGATTTACAAAGAAATAAACAGTCTAGAATATTTAAGGTAGGTTTATTTTAAAAGAGAAAGAGAATAGCAAATCAAATCCAGAAAAAAACATTAAAGGAAGGTTATAAATCATTTTGTATTTGATCGAATGAAATAAGTGTGTGTTCTCGTACCAACCAGGAGGAATTCTGACCCCACAGACTCAAATTAATCCTGTACCTTTAGGAAAGTTCACCTAATATCAACTTATTATGTGTATAAAAGCAAACCGTCACAGAATCAACCTCTTCCATTTAAACCTCTCCACCATGGGAAAGACCAAAGAGCTGTCAAAGGATGTCAGGGACAAGATTGTAGACCTGCACAAGGCTGGAATGGGCTACAAGACCATCAGCAAGAAGCTTCATAAGAAAGAGACCACTGTTGGCGTGATAATTTGAGAATGAAAGAAATACAAGAGAAGTCAATCGCCCTCGCTCTGGAGCCCCGTGCACAATCTTACCTAACGGGGTAAGAATGAGTCTGAGTAAGGTGAGGGATCAGACCAGAATTACCCGGGAGGAGCATGTTAATGATCTCAAGGGAGTTGGAACTACAGTCACCAAGAAAACCTTTGGTAACACACCGAGGTCCTTCTGCTCAAGAATGCACATGAACAGACCCGTCTGAAGTTTGCCAACAAACACCTATATGATTCAGAGTAAACTTGGGAGAATGAGATGTGGTCATATGAGACAAAATGGAGCTCTTTGGCATCAACTGGACTCGCCGTGTTTGGCGGCAAAGAAATGCTGAATATGACTCCAAGAACTCCATCCCCACAGTCAAATGTGGAGGAGAAACATTCTTCCTTGGTGGCTACAGGACGACATCACCACGTGAACGGGTCAATGCCCTGTAGAATCTTGGATGAGAACTTCCTGGACTCAGCCTGAACACTGAAGATGGATGGTTGACGGGTCTTCCAGCATGACCCAAAACATACGGCCAAGACAACAATCTGATGGTCTTGTAGCCCACTCCAGCCTTGTGCAGGTCTACAATCTTGTCCCTGGCATCCTTCAACAGCTCTTTGATCTCGCCCATGGTGGTGGAAAGGTTTGAAAGGAAGATGTTGATTCTATGACGGGTGTCTTTTATATACACGTAATGGGTCGATATTAGGAGAACTTTCCTAAAAGGACAGGACGTGTGGGAGTCAGAATTCTTGCTCACTATATTAAAAAATAAACCAATACAGGTGCATAATGTCTCCTCTGAGTGGTATTAAAGCATGGATCTATTTTCAGCTGCATGTCTACCAAAGAGCTGCAGGGTAAACAGCTACTGGTCCAGGACCACATGATTTAGGGGAACATGAAGCTCAAGCTGTCCTCAGGAAACCTGCTTCCCATAGCTTATTATATTTTCAGCAGGAGGTGGAGGGGGAGATTAGCCAGGAATGAGGTCATAATTGTTTAATGCACAGGCTCGGTCCTGCAGTCGCTGTTACACTGGGGTTTTTATAGAAATAAAATCAATGTAGTTCAGCTGGATGGATGCTACAGTTCTAAAGTGAGATGCTGTGAGTCTGTTCTGTACAGTTACAGAAGAAGAGCAGAGTCGCATGTTAAAAAATATTTGTGCTGTGTCTTTATTTATAGAACACTCTGGGTTATTATTTTGGCCATAACCCATGCCGTACAGAACAGGGAACTAGCTGCTGTTCACTCTTTGGTCTCAGCTCTTCCTCTTTACACACATTACTTACCCCCAAAACTCCACCCCTTTCTACCTAATTAGCATTAATGAACATTATATTCAGAATTGTCCTGATAGTAAATGCAAAATGTATGAAACTGCAAATCTATTAAGATTGAAGAAACCTGTGAACAACTTAATTACATTGTGATTAATTGCAAAACATATGTTTGGTATGATGCAGAAATCTGTTTTAAAAAATGTGAAAATATATAAAAATGTACAGACAACGATGCATGTGAAGCAGAGTTCTAATGATCTTCACATAAAACTCACTTGGAAAACATTGAAGACCCCTGGGCTAGGCTATATCCTTCTTCTTCTACATACACTAATAAAAGTGATACATTTGAGACAGATAAGGGGAATATTTTATTCTCTATGAAAATGTGTGTGTGTTTCTTTATATATATTGGGGATTTCCTAGGCCAGGTAAAACTTGGCCACATAGTGTGTGTGTGTGTGTGTGTGTGTGTGTGTGTGTGTGTGTGTGTGTGTGTGTGTGTGTGTGTGTGTGTGTGTGTTTCTTTATATATAGGGGATTTCCTAGGCCAGATTACTGGATCTTATCCAACACACACTGACCTTCACCCAATATAATTAAGGGAATAAAAATGCATATATAATTTGCACATGCAACTCAACACACACTGATTATAACCATAAAACATTGTTATTATAAGGACAATTTTTTGTGCATCTTTTTCTGCATTTCTCCCCCCCCCCCCCCCCCTCTCTCTCTCTCTCTCTCTCTCTCAGTAGCAGACACAACATACACTCTATACCCTGTGTTTTCTATATGATTCAAATGTATTTATCACTAGTATTCACCTAAAATGCATATACTAATAGCAAATACTTGTTTGTATATTTTACTAAGCAGTTTATGTGTTTTGACACATGCAGACTGTATTGTGAACATGCACACAGACACCAGGAGCTTTCAGTCATCATACTGTCACCATGTAAACAGACCATACAGGGTAATCAAGCTTGGGGTAATAATGCAATGAAATCAGATTAATTTTAGTTCCGCATCTTTTTCTGCAAACACACACACACACACACACACACACACACACACACACACACACACACACACACACACACACACACTAAAAGCCTATTTGTATGCATAATGTTAATCTCATAAACTGAGAGAAGCACGTGACCTCCGGAAACCTGCTTCAGAGCACAGCATCCGCTTAATTCTACTTAAACTGGTCTTTTTCTCTCAATCTCTCTGCATGCATGTTATTAATGCTTTGAAAAATCAATCATCTATAAAAGAAAACATTTTAGTTTTGCAAAAGCACAGTTCATTTCTTTTTCCTTTTCTGGAACTTGTTTACCAGCTCACAGTATATTTCACACTAGCGTGTCAACACAGGAAACCTTCACATGCAGCTGGTAGAATGACAGGATGTGGTTAAAGTTAAAACTGTCAGCAACAGTCCAGAGTTGCAATAAAAACATGATAGAATGTTTAGCTGTTGTTGCTTTTCTACAGAGGTCAAAGGCCAAGAGGGAGTGCAGGAATGATACCAGTTTAAGACTGCAGGTTAATTAGACAGTAGTCATGGAGAGTATAATTAGGACAGGAGGTTGGATGTAGGATTATTGCTTTTTTAATACACAAATGAGTATCGGTGTCATATACAGACACTAAAGAACAACACAATTGGGGCTAAAACAGGGAAAAATAGTTTCATGATATGTTGTTGTTGTTTGGTTTTGCTAGTCAATGCTAATCACGTTTACCAATCTGATGCACAGCCGAGCAGACCACAGTGAAGCTCATGAACAACAATAATCCAGTTCTATCCATTCAGAAGCAAGAATTTAGGGGAAGTGCAGGAACAAAAACACTTTAACATTGCAGGTTGACTGGACAGTAGTTATGGTGTGTATAAGCACAGGAATCATTAGTAACTTATTACATTACAGTACACGGCCCCAGGGGTGCCTGTGAGTCAGATCTAGATAATAATTATCCTGTGGATTTTACTGTGTCACTGCACTCTATAATTACTTATATAAAATGCCATAATACATCAATACAATTATGTTCATGGTCCCCATATTTATGTAGGATTTAATATAATGCCATTATCTATCTATCTATCTATCTATCTATCTATCTATCTATCTATCTATCTATCTATCTATCTATCTATCTATCCAATCACATGACAGCTGTTTAATATATGAAGTTCAGCAGATACACGTTATCAC
This sequence comes from Silurus aristotelis, assembly GCF_946808225.1. Classification (NCBI taxonomy): domain Eukaryota; kingdom Metazoa; phylum Chordata; class Actinopteri; order Siluriformes; family Siluridae; genus Silurus; species Silurus aristotelis. Next base: position 2,542,874 of record NC_139580.1, read on the forward strand.
CTGTCTAAAAAACAAAACAAAATCATCCACTGAGCAGCAGTTCTGTGGGTAGAAAAGCCTTGTTTATAAGACAAGACAGAGGATAATGACCAGTTGTTTGCACTGACAGACTTCCCAAAACTGGACAGCTGAAGAAATGTGTAGGACAAGTGTAGTACTAGTGATGATTTTGCTGCCATTTTAGCGAGTGAACACCTGTCCTACACATTATGGACATGCAGACATTCCTGTGAACAGATGCAGCTGTAGACTGATCTAAAACCTGTCTATATAAAACCTGTGATACTGCATGCTACTGATATATATTCAGATATATTTGTACTGACTTATAATTGATATCGCTTCTATTTAAGAGTAAGTGTCAGTTTAGCGGTTAAGATTACTGCTGATAACTGCTACTGCTGACCCCCTGAGCAAGCCCCTTGACTGTCAGCTGCTCAGCTGAATAAATGAGATAAATGTAAGTTGTTTTGGATAAGGGGGTCTGCTAATGGGTGATAATGGGTTATATTCCCTGCTCTACTCAGCAGTCCATGAAAAACCTTTCATGTCACAATGCACATCAACAAGGAGCTACCAAATTAGATCCAACATAAAACATTGTGTTCTTCAGTCCGAATGCAGATGAACAGTGATCACATATACTGCTAAGTCCTACAGACCACAGATTTAGTTTTTTAGTTCAAGAACCTTTGGTAGAAAATTTTCCACCATGCATTTTGCAGGAGCATTTTTTTAACGAACTCGTGGTAGTATTTCAGCTCCTTAGGGTAAGAGATTTTCAGTGCATAGACGACTCCTAGCATCAGTGTACAAGCTTGGGCTGAAAAGCCAATGTTGTCCAGGATTATTACTCCTACAACTTATATGTGAATGATTTTATAATGTCCAAGTTCCCCAACTCCCTTGTTAATGACATAAAGGCCCATAGGGGGTCTTTTGCAGGTCTCTCTGGAAGGAAAACATCTGTTTGTCATTTATCTAATCCTTATAGCTTAATTAGAAACAGATATGTTTTATGATCAATACATATTTCTTGAATGTACTTACCAAAAAAATTCCCCAGAGGAATTCGAAAAAGAAAATCTGTTAAAAAAACATGAATATTAATAAATTAATTACAACGACCAGAAATGAAAAGATGCACAAATACATTACTAGTACATTATTAGCTGACAACACTTTGTAACCGGCCTGCACACACTATTGTTTGGTGTCTATAAAAGACACTTATTAAAGCTATAGAAAGACTAACCATATTAATATATCTTGCATTAAACAAACAGCACACATTTAAGAGCTCTAATAATTATAGAACTGAATCTATGAAGCGTGTGCTAAACTAATTGAAAAGGTCATGCTAATCAGAGAATGGGTAACTTCCATTACCTTTAGTTTAGTTAAAAGATAAATAAGAATTAGTTTGAATCAGCATATACGTTATTAAGGTTATTTTACACCCTTAACCTACAAAGTCACCCAAAATCAAATATAAACTCTGTTGTTAAAACAAGAAAGAGCATAATGTCTCTCACGCACTACCATGCCTGTGGAGAAATGTACACATGAGATTTGGTGGTAGAAATTGGTGTTTTGTTGAGAGGCTGGAGGTAGCCCAAGATTTGGTGGAGACGGTCAGCTCTTTATTCTCTATGCAACAAGATTGTACCAATAACGTGTACAGTAGCTCTAAAGTTAGCTGAACTTACACTTAAGCTAAGCTACATTAGCTAAAATCAATATATCATAGCATAAAGGTAATAACCATGACTACTCATTTAACATTTGAAACACACTTTAATGGTATATATTATAGTGTTGTTTTAAGTTTCTTAACCAAAATCCAAAATGCATTTTTTTGAAATCCAAGTCCACGAGTCACAAGAGAAAAAACTATTACCGCTCAGGAACGTGCAACAGCGGCAAAAGAGACGTCAAGTATGTGAGCATGCGCAAACCAGCACGTGTGTATAGTTACTGTCGAATGAATGGAATCGGCTTGTTTTAATTACGGACTATATACTTTAGATCAAGCTAAATATTTTAAGTAGACTTAAAAAATAACATTATAATCAATGAAAAGAGATTGATTCATTTACGTTACATTTACTAAAGGACAAAAATATTTTTTTAGTGTAAGTTAAAATAAGTAAAGCCATAACGCTCCTAGGAGATGTCATATTGTCGTATTTCCTGTTTGGAAGTTTGATGTAAACATTATCTCAAGCTCTGGCTCCGTAGCTGTGGGATTTTATGCATTGTGCTGTCTGGGTCATTAAAAGAATAAAAGGTAGTACTGGTATTCCTAATAAAGTGGCCAGCGTTTGTATATATTTTTAATTATTTATACATTCATTCATTCAACGTAGGGTTTTACCCCCAAGAGGTTGTACACTGAATATAAACTTTACATACAGTCTACAGCATTTGTTTCTGTATATTATATACATTTTTGAATGGGATTATAAAGGAGTCGAGTGAAATCTGGGTTTTTTTTTCAGATGTGCCTTTTTTCTGCACTCACACAAACAAGGAAAGTAGTTTTGCTTATTTCTGTATTAAAAATAAAAGAATACAGTTGCATTATGCTCTCAGTTAGTGTCACTGCAGCATGGAGCCGATTTCAGCAGCATGTCTGCACAGAGCTGCAGGGTGAACAGATACTGCACCAGGACCACGTGATTTAGGGGAAGCTCAAGCTGCCACCGGAAAACCTGCTTCAGACCACTTTCACTTATACAGAGAACCAGACCTGAAACAAGGAGTCAACTCCGCCCCAGGCTCCGCCCAGGCCCCCCGCAGGCTCTATAGAGACTTGTTTTTGCGCAGTGACGTCAGCATTTGATCCTGATCATCCACCGTCAGAGTCGGTAAGAGAACAGGTTCATTATTACACTCTTAATTACTGTTAGGGCTATTTTTATTTAATAAACAAATAAACTACAGAGAAATAACATTTTACAGAACTAACAGATCATTTAAAGTGATCTAAAAGCGGTTCAGTTTTATAATAATAAATTAATTATAAATAAATTTAATAATTTATAATTAATTTATTATTATAAAACTGAACCGCTTTTAGATAAATAAATTTATAAATAAATTTAATAACCTCTCCTTGAACTGCCACCTTAACGTGGTGGAGGGGTTTGAGTACTCGAATGACCCTAGGAGCTATGTTGTCCGGGGCTATATGCCCCTGGTAGGGTCTCCCAAGGCAAACAGGTCCTGGGCGACGGGTCAGACTAAGAGCGGTTCAAAACCCCTTATGAGAGATACTACATCAGGGACCGTGACGTCGCCCGGTATGGCGCAGCCGGGGCCCCACCCTGGAGCCAGGCCCGGGGTTGGGGCTCGCATGCGAGCGCCTGGTGGCCGGGCCTTCCCCCACAGGGTCCGGCCGGGCTCAGCCCGAAGGAGCGACGTGGGGCCGCCTTCCAGTGGGCTCACCACCTGCAGGAGGGACCGTAAGGGGCCGGTGCTAAGAGGATCGGGCAGCAGTCGAAGGTGGAGGCCTCGACAACCCGATCCCTGGACACGGAAGCTAGCTCTAGGGACGTGGAATGTCACCTCGCTGGCGGGGAAGGAGCCTGAGATTGTGCGTGAGGTTGAGAGGTTCCGACTAGAGATAGTCGGGATCACCTCTACGCACGGCCTGGGCTCTGGAACCACACTCCTCGAGAGAGGATGGACTCTTTACAACTCTGGAGCTGCCCATGGTGAAAGGCGTCGGGCTGGTGTGGGTTTGCTTATAGCCCCCCAGCTCAGCCGCCATGTGTTGGAGTTTACCCCGGTGAACGAGAGGGTCGTTTCCCTGCGCCTACGGGTCGGGGATAGGTCTCTCACTGTCGTGTGTGCCTACGGGCCAAACGGCAGTATAGAGTACCCGGCCTTCTTGGGGTCTCTGGGAGGGGTGCTGGACAGTGCTCCGACTGGGGACTCCGTCGTTCTACTAGGAGACTTCAATGCACACGTGGGCAGCGACAGTGACACCTGGAGGGGCGTGATTGGGAGGAACGGCCCCCCTGATCTGAACCCGAGCGGTGTTCAGTTATTGGACTTCTGTGCTAGTTACAGTTTGTCCATAACGAACACCATGTTCAAGCATAAGGGTGTCCATCAGTACACGTGGCACCAGGACACCCTAGGCCGCAGGTCGATGATCGACTTTGTGGTCGTTTCATCTGACCTGCGGCCGTATGTCTTGGACACTCGGGTAAAGAGAGGGGCGGAGCTGTCAACTGATCACCACCTGGTGGTGAGTTGGATCCGATGGCGGGGGAGGAAGCTGGACAGACTCGGCAGACCCAAGCGTACTGTGAGGGTCTGCTGGGAACGTTTGGCCGAGCCTCCTGTCAGAGAGATCTTCAACTCCCACCTCCGGCAGAGCTTTGACCAGATCCCGAGGGAGGCCGGAGATATTGAGTCCGAGTGGACCATGTTCTCCACCTCCATTGTCGAAGCGGCCGCTCGGAGCTGTGGCAGTAAGGTCTCCGGTGCCTGTCGAGGCGGCAATCCCCGAACCCGGTGGTGGAAACCGGAAGTAAGGGATGCCGTCAAGCTGAAGAAGGAGTCCTACCTGGCCTGGTTGGCTTGTGGGACTCCTGAGGCAGCTGACGGGTACCGGCAGGCCAAGCGAACTGCAGCCCGGGTGGTTATCGAGGCAAAAACTCGGGCCTGGGAGGAGCTCGGTGAGGCCATGGAGAAGGACTATCGGCTGGCCTCGAAGAGATTCTGGCAAACCGTCCGGCGCCTCAGGAGGGGAAAGCAGTGCCCCACCAATGCTGTTTACAGTAGAGGTGGGGAGCTGTTGACCTCAACTGGGGATGTCGTTGGACGGTGGAAGGAATACTTCGAGGATCTCCTCAATCCCGCCGTCACGTCTTCCATTGAGGAAGCAGAGGCTGAGGGCTCAGAGGCGGACTCGTCCATCACCCAAGCTGAAGTCACCGAGGTAGTAAAGAAACTCCTCGGTGGCAGGGCACCGGGGGTGGATGAGATCCGCCCTGAGTACCTCAAGTCTCTGGATGTTGTGGGGCTGTCTTGGCTGACACGCCTCTGCAGCATCGCGTGGCGGTCGGGGACAGTGCCTCTGGAATGGCAGACCGGGGTGGTGGTCCCTCTTTTTAAGAAGGGGGACCGGAGGGTGTGTTCCAACTATAGGGGGATCACACTTCTCAGCCTACCTGGGAAAGTCTATGCCAGGGTACTGGAGAGGAGAATACGGCCGATAGTAGAACCTCGGATTCAGGAGGAACAATGTAGTTTTCGTCCAGGCCGTGGAACACTGGACCAGCTCTATACCCTCTACAGGGTGCTGGAGGGTTCATGGGAGTTTGCCCAACCAGTCCACATGTGCTTTGTGGATTTGGAAAAGGCATTCGACTGTGTCCCTCGCGGCGGCCTGTGGAGGGTGCTCCGGGAGTATGGGGTCGGGGGCCCTTTACTAAGGGCTGTCCGGTCCCTGCATGACCGAAGCAGGAGCTTGGTTCGCATTGCCGGCAGTAAGTCAGACTTGTTCCCGGTGCATGTTGGACTCCGGCAGGGCTGCCCTTTGTCACCGGTTCTGTTCATAATTTTTATGGACAGAATTTCTAGGCGCAGCCAGGGGTCGGAGGGTGTCCGGTTTGGTGACGACACGATTTCGTCTTTGCTCTTTGCAGATGATGTTGTCGTGTTGGCTTCATCAGACCAGGACCTTCAGCATGCACTGGGACGGTTTGCAGCCGAGTGTGAAGCGGCTGGGATGAGAATCAGCACCTCCAAATCCGAGGCCATGGTCCTCAGTCGGAAAAGGGTGGCTTGCCCACTTCAGGTTGGTGGGGAGTTCCTGCCGCAAGTGGAGGAGTTTAAGTATCTTGGGGTTTTGTTCACGAGTGAGGGAAGGGTGGAACGGGAGATTGACAGACGGATCGGTGCAGCTTCTGCAGTAATGCGGTCGATGTACCGGTCTGTCGTGGTGAAGAAGGAGCTGAGCCGCAAGGTGAAACTTTCGATTTACCGGTCAATCTACGTTCCTACTCTCACCTATGGTCATGAGCTCTGGGTCATGACCGAAAGGACAAGATCCCGGATACAGGCGGCCGAAATGTGCTTCCTCCGCAGGGTGGCTGGGCGATCCCTTAGAGATAGGGTGAGAAGCTTAGTCACTCGGGAGGAGCTCGGAGTAGATCCGCTGCTCCTCCACATCGAGAGGGGTCAGCTGAGGTGGCTCGGGCATCTGTTCCGGATGCCTCCTGGACGCCTTCCTGGGAAGGTGTTCCGGGCGCGTCCCACTGGGAGGAGACCCCGGGGAAGACCTAGGACACGCTGGAGAGACTATGTCTCCCGGCTGGCCTGGGAACGCCTTGGTGTCCCCCCGGAAGAGCTGGAAGAAGTGTCTAGGGAGAGGGAAGTCTGGGCATCTTTGCTTAGACTGCTGCCCCCGCGACCCGGCATCGGATAAGCGGGAGAAGATGGATGGATGGATGGATGGATAAATTTAATAATTAATTTTATTCTACATAAAACATTAACACACACATCTTTCCTCAGTTTACATGTGTTGAGAATAGTGACGAGGTGTTTTATAATCTAAGCAAACTATTTTACATTTAGTTTTTATACAATTAATATATAATACATTTTAATATAGGATAAAAAAAAAACCTGTGTCTGATATCACACGTGTGTTGTTTTAGTGTTACAGTGTAAACAGATACGGATTCATTTGAAGTATAAAGTATAGAAGCATATAAGCAGAACCATGTGATAGATGTTTATAAAGTATTGAAGGTTCTGGGGAGTGACTTTACAGTCAAAGCTGTTTGTTTTCACAAAGCCTGAAGCCTGTTTTTACTGAATCCTGCCAAGTAATAAGAAAAATAACCTGGATATTATTTTCTACAGATAACAAATTCTGTACAACAAGAAAAGAGGAACTTAGGGTCACTTGTGACATTTCTAGTTTTACCATAAAAGGAGAAATTTCACGAGTGAAACTGTTTTTTTTTTTAGCTGCCAGAAAGAGTGTGTCTTTTTTTATTATTATATCCTGATAACCAATACATATGAAATCAACCATAAAAGCACTTGATTGTTAATCATTCCTATGTTTTAAATTGGAATCATTTGTAGAATTTTGAAACAGCAGGTTTTGAGCTGCGTCACATTACAATAATTCACATTACACTTTTCCCAAACAATAAAATATTAAATCAATTATGATTTTCAGTCCCACCTAAAGCTACAGCTGATGTTTTACTATCAAAGCAATAAACCCT
>NC_139580.1:2552635-2635135 GCF_946808225.1 Silurus aristotelis
ATTATTTTATATTATTAGGGGAGGTGGAGCTCAGTGGTTAAGGTATTATTTTGTATTATTGGGGGAGGTGGAGCTCAGTGGTTAAGGTATTATTTTATATTATTGGGGGAGGTGGAGCTCAGTGGTTAAGGTATTATTTTGTATTATTAGGGGAGGTGGAGCTCAGTGGTTAAGGTATTATTTTGTATTATTAGGGGAGGTGGAGCTCAGTGGTTAAGGTATTATTTTGTATTATTGGGGGAGGTGGAGCTCAGTGGTTAAGGTATTATTGTGTATTATTAGGGGAGGTGGAGCTCAGTGGTTAAGGTATTATTTTATATTATTAGGGGAGGTGGAGCTCAGTGGTTAAGGTATTATTTTATATTATTAGGGGAGGTGGAGCTCAGTGGTTAAGGTATTATTTTGTATTATTGGGGGAGGTGGAGCTCAGTGGTTAGGGTATTATTTTGTATTATTAGGGGAGGTGGAGCTCAGTGGTTAAGGTATTATTTTGTATTATTGGGGGAGGTGGAGCTCAGTGGTTAAGGTATTATTTTATATTATTAGGGGAGGTGGAGCTCAGTGGTTAAGGTATTATTTTATATTATTAGGGGAGGTGGAGCTCAGGGGTTAAGGTATTATTTTGTATTATTGGGGGAGGTGGAGCTCAGTGGTTAGGGTATTATTTTGTATTATTAGGGGAGGTGGAGCTCAGTGGTTAAGGTATTATTGTGTATTATTAGGGGAGGTGGAGCTCAGTGGTTAAGGTATTATTGTGTATTATTGGGGGAGGTGGAGCTCAGTGGTTAAGGTATTATTTTGTATTATTAGGGGAGGTGGAGCTCAGTGGTTAAGGTATTATTTTATATTATTAGGGGAGGTGGAGCTCAGTGGTTAAGGTATTATTTTGTATTATTAGGGGAGGTGGAGCTCAGTGGTTAAGGTATTATTGTGTATTATTGGGGAGGTGGAGCTCAGTGGTTAAGGTATTATTTTGTATTATTAGGGGAGGTGGAGCTCAGTGGTTAAGGTATTATTGTGTATTATTGGGGGAGGTGGAGCTCAGTGGTTAAGGTATTATTTTATATTATTAGGGGAGGTGGAGCTCAGTGGTTAAGGTATTATTTTGTATTATTGGGGGAGGTGGAGCTCAGTGGTTAAGGTATTATTTTATATTATTAGGGGAGGTGGAGCTCAGTGGTTAAGGTATTATTTTATATTATTAGGGGAGGTGGAGCTCAGTGGTTAAGGTATTATTTTATATTATTAGGGGAGGTGGAGCTCAGTGGTTAAGGTATTATTTTGTATTATTAGGGGAGGTGGAGCTCAGTGGTTAAGGTATTATTTTGTATTATTGGGGGAGGTGGAGCTCAGTGGTTAAGGTATTATTTTGTATTATTGGGGGAGGTGGAGCTCAGTGGTTAAGGTATTATTTTGTATTATTGGGGGAGGTGGAGCTCAGTGGTTAAGGTATTATTTTATATTATTAGGGGAGGTGGAGCTCAGTGGTTAAGGTATTATTGTGTATTATTAGGGGAGGTGGAGCTCAGTGGTTAAGGTATTATTTTGTATTATTAGGGGAGGTGGAGCTCAGTGGTTAAGGTATTATTTTGTATTATTAGGGGAGGTGGAGCTCAGTGGTTAAGGTATTATTTTATATTATTAGGGGAGGTGGAGCTCAGTGGTTAAGGTATTATTGTGTATTATTAGGGGAGGTGGAGCTCAGTGGTTAAGGTATTATTTTGTATTATTAGGGGAGGTGGAGCTCAGTGGTTAAGGTATTATTTTATATTATTAGGGGAGGTGGAGCTCAGTGGTTAAGGTATTATTTTGTATTATTAGGGGAGGTGGAGCTCAGTGGTTAAGGTATTATTTTGTATTATTAGGGGAGGTGGAGCTCAGTGGTTAAGGTATTATTTTGTATTATTGGGGGAGGTGGAGCTCAGTGGTTAAGGTATTATTTTATATTATTAGGGGAGGTGGAGCTCAGTGGTTAAGGTATTATTTTATATTATTAGGGGAGGTGGAGCTCAGTGGTTAAGGTATTATTGTGTATTATTAGGGGAGGTGGAGCTCAGTGGTTAAGGTATTATTTTATATTATTAGGGGAGGTGGAGCTCAGTGGTTAAGGTATTATTTTATATTATTAGGGGAGGTGGAGCTCAGTGGTTAAGGTATTATTTTATATTATTAGGGGAGGTGGAGCTCAGTGGTTAAGGTATTATTTTGTATTATTGGGGGAGGTGGAGCTCAGTGGTTAAGGTATTATTTTATATTATTAGGGGAGGTGGAGCTCAGTGGTTAAGGTATTATTTTGTATTATTGGGGGAGGTGGAGCTCAGTGGTTAAGGTATTATTTTGTATTATTAGGGGAGGTGGAGCTCAGTGGTTAAGGTATTATTTTATATTATTAGGGGAGGTGGAGCTCAGTGGTTAAGGTATTATTTTGTATTAATGGGGGAGGTGGAGCTCAGTGGTTAAGGTATTATTGTGTATTATTGGGGGAGGTGGAGCTCAGTGGTTAAGGTATTATTGTGTATTATTGGGGGAGGTGGAGCTCAGTGGTTAGGGTATTATTTTGTATTATTAGGGGAGGTGGAGCTCAGTGGTTAAGGTATTATTTTGTATTATTAGGGGAGGTGGAGCTCAGTGGTTAAGGTATTATTTTGTATTATTAGGGGAGGTGGAGCTCAGTGGTTAAGGTATTATTTTGTATTATTAGGGGAGGTGGAGCTCAGTGGTTAAGGTATTATTTTGTATTATTAGGGGAGGTGGAGCTCAGTGGTTAAGGTATTATTTTGTATTATTAGGGGAGGTGGAGCTCAGTGGTTAAGGTATTATTTTATATTATTAGGGGAGGTGGAGCTCAGTGGTTAAGGTATTATTTTGTATTATTGGGGGAGGTGGAGCTCAGTGGTTAAGGTATTATTTTGTATTATTGGGGGAGGTGGAGCTCAGTGGTTAAGGTATTATTTTATATTATTGGGGGAGGTGGAGCTCAGTGGTTAAGGTATTATTTTGTATTATTAGGGGAGGTGGAGCTCAGTGGTTAAGGTATTATTTTGTATTATTAGGGGAGGTGGAGCTCAGTGGTTAAGGTATTATTTTGTATTATTGGGGGAGGTGGAGCTCAGTGGTTAAGGTATTATTGTGTATTATTAGGGGAGGTGGAGCTCAGTGGTTAAGGTATTATTTTATATTATTAGGGGAGGTGGAGCTCAGTGGTTAAGGTATTATTTTATATTATTAGGGGAGGTGGAGCTCAGTGGTTAAGGTATTATTTTATATTATTAGGGGAGGTGGAGCTCAGTGGTTAAGGTATTATTGTGTATTATTAGGGGAGGTGGAGCTCAGTGGTTAAGGTATTATTTTGTATTATTGGGGGAGGTGGAGCTCAGTGGTTAGGGTATTATTTTGTATTATTAGGGGAGGTGGAGCTCAGTGGTTAAGGTATTATTTTGTATTATTGGGGGAGGTGGAGCTCAGTGGTTAAGGTATTATTTTATATTATTAGGGGAGGTGGAGCTCAGTGGTTAAGGTATTATTTTATATTATTAGGGGAGGTGGAGCTCAGTGGTTAAGGTATTATTTTATATTATTAGGGGAGGTGGAGCTCAGTGGTTAAGGTATTATTTTGTATTATTAGGGGAGGTGGAGCTCAGGGGTTAAGGTATTATTTTGTATTATTGGGGGAGGTGGAGCTCAGTGGTTAGGGTATTATTTTGTATTATTAGGGGAGGTGGAGCTCAGTGGTTAAGGTATTATTGTGTATTATTAGGGGAGGTGGAGCTCAGTGGTTAAGGTATTATTTTATATTATTAGGGGAGGTGGAGCTCAGTGGTTAAGGTATTATTTTATATTATTAGGGGAGGTGGAGCTCAGTGGTTAAGGTATTATTTTGTATTATTAGGGGAGGTGGAGCTCAGGGGTTAAGGTATTATTTTGTATTATTGGGGGAGGTGGAGCTCAGTGGTTAAGGTATTATTTTATATTATTAGGGGAGGTGGAGCTCAGTGGTTAAGGTATTATTTTGTATTATTAGGGGAGGTGGAGCTCAGGGGTTAAGGTATTATTTTGTATTATTGGGGGAGGTGGAGCTCAGTGGTTAGGGTATTATTTTGTATTATTAGGGGAGGTGGAGCTCAGTGGTTAAGGTATTATTGTGTATTATTAGGGGAGGTGGAGCTCAGTGGTTAAGGTATTATTGTGTATTATTGGGGGAGGTGGAGCTCAGTGGTTAAGGTATTATTTTGTATTATTAGGGGAGGTGGAGCTCAGTGGTTAAGGTATTATTTTATATTATTAGGGGAGGTGGAGCTCAGTGGTTAAGGTATTATTTTGTATTATTAGGGGAGGTGGAGCTCAGTGGTTAAGGTATTATTGTGTATTATTGGGGGAGGTGGAGCTCAGTGGTTAAGGTATTATTTTGTATTATTAGGGGAGGTGGAGCTCAGTGGTTAAGGTATTATTGTGTATTATTGGGGGAGGTGGAGCTCAGTGGTTAAGGTATTATTTTATATTATTAGGGGAGGTGGAGCTCAGTGGTTAAGGTATTATTTTGTATTATTGGGGGAGGTGGAGCTCAGTGGTTAAGGTATTATTTTATATTATTAGGGGAGGTGGAGCTCAGTGGTTAAGGTATTATTTTATATTATTAGGGGAGGTGGAGCTCAGTGGTTAAGGTATTATTTTATATTATTAGGGGAGGTGGAGCTCAGTGGTTAAGGTATTATTTTGTATTATTGGGGGAGGTGGAGCTCAGTGGTTAAGGTATTATTTTGTATTATTGGGGGAGGTGGAGCTCAGTGGTTAAGGTATTATTTTGTATTATTGGGGGAGGTGGAGCTCAGTGGTTAAGGTATTATTTTATATTATTAGGGGAGGTGGAGCTCAGTGGTTAAGGTATTATTTTGTATTATTAGGGGAGGTGGAGCTCAGTGGTTAAGGTATTATTTTGTATTATTAGGGGAGGTGGAGCTCAGTGGTTAAGGTATTATTTTGTATTATTGGGGGAGGTGGAGCTCAGTGGTTAAGGTATTATTGTGTATTATTAGGGGAGGTGGAGCTCAGTGGTTAAGGTATTATTTTGTATTATTGGGGGAGGTGGAGCTCAGTGGTTAAGGTATTATTTTATATTATTAGGGGAGGTGGAGCTCAGTGGTTAAGGTATTATTTTATATTATTAGGGGAGGTGGAGCTCAGTGGTTAAGGTATTATTGTGTATTATTAGGGGAGGTGGAGCTCAGTGGTTAAGGTGTTATTTTGTATTATTAGGGGAGGTGGAGCTCAGTGGTTAAGGTATTATTGTGTATTATTGGGGGAGGTGGAGCTCAGTGGTTAAGGTATTATTGTGTATTATTAGGGGAGGTGGAGCTCAGTGGTTAAGGTATTATTTTATATTATTAGGGGAGGTGGAGCTCAGTGGTTAAGGTATTATTTTATATTATTGGGGGAGGTGGAGCTCAGTGGTTAAGGTATTATTTTGTATTATTAGGGGAGGTGGAGCTCAGTGGTTAAGGTATTATTTTGTATTATTAGGGGAGGTGGAGCTCAGTGGTTAAGGTATTATTTTGTATTATTAGGGGAGGTGGAGCTCAGTGGTTAAGGTATTATTTTATATTATTAGGGGAGGTGGAGCTCAGTGGTTAAGGTATTATTTTGTATTATTGGGGGAGGTGGAGCTCAGTGGTTAAGGTATTATTTTGTATTATTAGGGGAGGTGGAGCTCAGTGGTTAAGGTATTATTTTATATTATTAGGGGAGGTGGAGCTCAGTGGTTAAGGTATTATTTTGTATTAATGGGGGAGGTGGAGCTCAGTGGTTAAGGTATTATTGTGTATTATTGGGGGAGGTGGAGCTCAGTGGTTAAGGTATTATTGTGTATTATTGGGGGAGGTGGAGCTCAGTGGTTAAGGTATTATTTTGTATTATTGGGGGAGGTGGAGCTCAGTGGTTAAGGTATTATTTTGTATTATTAGGGGAGGTGGAGCTCAGTGGTTAAGGTATTATTTTGTATTATTAGGGGAGGTGGAGCTCAGTGGTTAAGGTATTATTTTGTATTATTGGGGGAGGTGGAGCTCAGTGGTTAAGGTATTATTTTGTATTATTAGGGGAGGTGGAGCTCAGTGGTTAAGGTATTATTTTGTATTATTAGGGGAGGTGGAGCTCAGTGGTTAAGGTATTATTTTATATTATTAGGGGAGGTGGAGCTCAGTGGTTAAGGTATTATTTTGTATTATTGGGGGAGGTGGAGCTCAGTGGTTAAGGTATTATTTTGTATTATTAGGGGAGGTGGAGCTCAGTGGTTAAGGTATTATTTTGTATTATTAGGGGAGGTGGAGCTCAGTGGTTAAGGTATTATTTTATATTATTAGGGGAGGTGGAGCTCAGTGGTTAAGGTATTATTTTGTATTAATGGGGGAGGTGGAGCTCAGTGGTTAAGGTATTATTGTGTATTATTGGGGGAGGTGGAGCTCAGTGGTTAGGGTATTATTTTGTATTATTAGGGGAGGTGGAGCTCAGTGGTTAAGGTATTATTTTATATTATTAGGGGAGGTGGAGCTCAGTGGTTAAGGTATTATTGTGTATTATTGGGGGAGGTGGAGCTCAGTGGTTAAGGTATTATTGTGTATTATTAGGGGAGGTGGAGCTCAGTGGTTAAGGTATTATTTTATATTATTAGGGGAGGTGGAGCTCAGTGGTTAAGGTATTATTTTGTATTATTAGGGGAGGTGGAGCTCAGTGGTTAAGGTATTATTGTGTATTATTGGGGGAGGTGGAGCTCAGTGGTTAAGGTATTATTGTGTATTATTAGGGGAGGTGGAGCTCAGTGGTTAAGGTATTATTTTGTATTATTAGGGGAGGTGGAGCTCAGTGGTTAAGGTATTATTTTGTATTATTAGGGGAGGTGGAGCTCAGTGGTTAAGGTATTATTGTGTATTATTAGGGGAGGTGGAGCTCAGTGGTTAAGGTATTATTTTATATTATTAGGGGAGGTGGAGCTCAGTGGTTAAGGTATTATTTTGTATTATTAGGGGAGGTGGAGCTCAGTGGTTAAGGTATTATTGTGTATTATTGGGGGAGGTGGAGCTCAGTGGTTAAGGTATTATTTTGTATTATTAGGGGAGGTGGAGCTCAGTGGTTAAGGTATTATTTTGTATTATTGGGGGAGGTGGAGCTCAGTGGTTAAGGTATTATTGTGTATTATTAGGGGAGGTGGAGCTCAGTGGTTAGGGTATTATTTTGTATTATTAGGGGAGGTGGAGCTCAGTGGTTAAGGTATTATTTTATATTATTGGGGGAGGTGGAGCTCAGTGGTTAAGGTATTATTTTGTATTATTAGGGGAGGTGGAGCTCAGTGGTTAAGGTATTATTTTGTATTATTAGGGGAGGTGGAGCTCAGTGGTTAAGGTATTATTTTATATTATTGGGGGAGGTGGAGCTCAGTGGTTAAGGTATTATTGTGTATTATTAGGGGAGGTGGAGCTCAGTGGTTAAGGTATTATTTTGTATTATTAGGGGAGGTGGAGCTCAGTGGTTAAGGTATTATTTTGTATTATTAGGGGAGGTGGAGCTCAGTGGTTAAGGTATTATTTTATATTATTGGGGGAGGTGGAGCTCAGTGGTTAAGGTATTATTTTGTATTATTAGGGGAGGTGGAGCTCAGTGGTTAAGGTATTATTGTGTATTATTAGGGGAGGTGGAGCTCAGTGGTTATGGTATTATTGTGTATTATTAGGGGAGGTGGAGCTCAGTGGTTAAGGTATTATTTTATATTATTAGGGGAGGTGGAGCTCAGTGGTTAAGGTATTATTTTATATTATTAGGGGAGGTGGAGCTCAGTGGTTAAGGTATTATTTTATATTATTAGGGGAGGTGGAGCTCAGTGGTTAAGGTATTATTTTATATTATTAGGGGAGGTGGAGCTCAGTGGTTAAGGTATTATTTTATATTATTAGGGGAGGTGGAGCTCAGTGGTTAAGGTATTATTGTGTATTATTAGGGGAGGTGGAGCTCAGTGGTTAAGGTATTATTGTGTATTATTAGGGGAGGTGGAGCTCAGTGGTTAAGGTATTATTTTGTATTATTAGGGGAGGTGGAGCTCAGTGGTTAAGGTATTATTGTGTATTATTAGGGGAGGTGGAGCTCAGTGGTTAAGGTATTATTTTGTATTATTGGGGGAGGTGGAGCTCAGTGGTTAAGGTATTATTTTATATTATTAGGGGAGGTGGAGCTCAGTGGTTAAGGTATTATTTTATATTATTAGGGGAGGTGGAGCTCAGTGGTTAAGGTATTATTTTGTATTATTAGGGGAGGTGGAGCTCAGTGGTTAAGGTATTATTGTGTATTATTAGGGGAGGTGGAGCTCAGTGGTTAAGGTATTATTTTGTATTATTGGGGGAGGTGGAGCTCAGTGGTTAAGGTATTATTTTATATTATTAGGGGAGGTGGAGCTCAGTGGTTAAGGTATTATTTTATATTATTAGGGGAGGTGGAGCTCAGTGGTTAAGGTATTATTTTATATTATTAGGGGAGGTGGAGCTCAGTGGTTAAGGTATTATTGTGTATTATTAGGGGAGGTGGAGCTCAGTGGTTAAGGTATTATTTTATATTATTAGGGGAGGTGGAGCTCAGTGGTTAAGGTATTATTTTGTATTATTAGGGGAGGTGGAGCTCAGTGGTTAAGGTATTATTTTGTATTATTGGGGGAGGTGGAGCTCAGTGGTTAAGGTATTATTTTGTATTATTAGGGGAGGTGGAGCTCAGTGGTTAAGGTATTATTTTATATTATTAGGGGAGGTGGAGCTCAGTGGTTAAGGTATTATTTTATATTATTAGGGGAGGTGGAGCTCAGTGGTTAAGGTATTATTTTATATTATTAGGGGAGGTGGAGCTCAGTGGTTAAGGTATTATTGTGTATTATTAGGGGAGGTGGAGCTCAGTGGTTAAGGTATTATTTTGTATTATTGGGGGAGGTGGAGCTCAGTGGTTAAGGTATTATTTTATATTATTAGGGGAGGTGGAGCTCAGTGGTTAAGGTATTATTTTATATTATTGGGGGAGGTGGAGCTCAGTGGTTAAGGTATTATTTTGTATTATTAGGGGAGGTGGAGCTCAGTGGTTAAGGTATTATTTTATATTATTAGGGGAGGTGGAGCTCAGTGGTTAAGGTATTATTTTATATTATTAGGGGAGGTGGAGCTCAGTGGTTAAGGTATTATTTTGTATTATTAGGGGAGGTGGAGCTCAGTGGTTAAGGTATTATTGTGTATTATTAGGGGAGGTGGAGCTCAGTGGTTAAGGTATTATTTTATATTATTAGGGGAGGTGGAGCTCAGTGGTTAAGGTATTATTTTGTATTATTAGGGGAGGTGGAGCTCAGTGGTTAAGGTATTATTTTGTATTATTAGGGGAGGTGGAGCTCAGTGGTTAAGGTATTATTTTATATTATTGGGGGAGGTGGAGCTCAGTGGTTAAGGTATTATTTTATATTATTGGGGGAGTGGAAACAAAATGTAGAACACACAATGTCAACAACCAAGCAACAACTGACACATGGGAAAATTAATACATACAGACACAAAGGTCGCAATAATTAGCTTTAACAAGAACAGGGGGAAAAACAACATGAGGGAATAATGGTGGGATCTGGTAGAAAATGCAGAAACGTTGAATCCTGATAGTCTGAGCTAAAGTTACCAGCAGATCCAAAAAGCATAGATTTGGCAACACAGACTGCACACGCCAAATTATTTGATAAAATCTGTTCATTTTATTCAATGTTTTATCTGTTAATTCAGTCTATTCAGTTTTCTGTTCTATTCAGAATTAAAACGAGTGCACGGTGATATGAGGGAGTGTGATCTAGTCTTTAAACAGTTGAGGATTGTGTTTATGATTCAGTATGTATACCATCGTATGCTCGCTAGATTGTTATTTTGGGGCTTTATTATTTTCCTACAGGACTACAGTATTAATTAGGATGTAACTTTTATTTTCTTCCTAAAAAATATTATAATTTTTTTATTTATATTATATTATTTAATTTTAATAGTCTTAAATGTACACTATAATTAGAACCCCAGATAGATATTCATAGCATCTAGTTTCAGGTGTATGGTTGGTATGATGGAATAGAACATATATTTGGACTGTCCAGTATCACACAGATAGATAAGGACAGGGTCACATTTAAGTCTCGCTACTCAAACTTTCCACCTCAAGTTTTCTCGATAATTGTTTCTCCCTGTTGTTACCCCTGACTTACTCATTAGTGACCTACATCTACATCCAGATTTCTGTTAAGCTGCTTGTCTATTTGTTAGACGTGTGGGGAAAAACTTCTTGAAGGAGTAAATTATGTCCATTAACACTTGGGGGCAGTATACAATTATATTGTTTATCTCCATGTTAATTCAGACATTATGTCGCTTAATGCTTTTGTTCTGTTCCACCATGCAAACTTAAACTGAACACACACACACGCTCACACACACACACACACACACACACACACACACACACACACACACACACACACACACACACACACATTCTGCACATATTAAATGTTCCCTTTTTTTTTTAAGTTGAAGAAACAAATTCAAAGACCACCTGGGATGTTGATTTGTCTGTCTCATGCTTATGATACATCATTTCTCTCTAAAATAACACACAATAATTCCAAATATTATTCTTGCAGAAATAAGCTCACAGTTTATTCCCTGCCTCTGCATTTATCCATCAAGCTGCTAATGCTAAAAGTTGCTAATATCATAGCGCTGTGAATATACATCTAAAATATGTAGAACTCTGTATAAACACAGTCCATAAAAATTTTCTAAATTACATGTAAAGCATGTCTGATGTTTGGGAATATTTGAATACTTGATTGATATTTGGATTATCAAGTTTTTTATAATATATTATAAACTTTATTTCAGCTTCTCCCACTAGGGGGCGCCACAGCGGATCATCCGCATGTTAGATTTGACACGTTTTTACGCTGGATGCCCTTCCTAACACAACCCTCCCCATTTATCCGTGCTTGGGACCGGCACTAAGGCTTGTGCAACCCTAATGGCTGGGGTTTGTTCCCTGACCGGGGATCGAACCCGGGCCGCAGCGGTGAGAGCGCCGCATCCTAACCACTAGACCAGCAGGGATTTTTTATAATATATTATAAGTTATAATAAATTTATTTGTTATTTGTTATTTATTTGAAGATCCTGGAGAGGTGGAGGTACACGCTGGAGAGAAGGGGAATGAAAGTCAGTAGGAGTAAGACAGAGAACATGTGTGAATGAGAGGGAGGGAGCAGGTGGAGAAGATCCTGGAGAGGTGGAGGTACACGCTGGAGAGAAGGGAAATGAAGGTCAGTAGGAGTAAGACAGAGTACATGTGTGTGAATGAGAGGGAGGGCAGTGAAGGGGTGCAGTTGCAGGGAGAAGAGGTGGAGAAGGTGGAGGAGTTCAGGTACCTGGGGTCAACAGTGCAAAGTAATGGAGAGTGTGTTAGAGAAGTGAAGAAAAGAGTGCAGGCAGGGTGGAGTGGGTGGAGAAGAGTGATAGCAGGAGTGATTTGTGATAGAAGAGTATCTGTGAGAGTGAAAGGGAAAGTTTATAGGACTGTGGTGAGACCTGAGATGTTGTATGGTTTAGAGACAGTGGCATTGAGTAAAAGACAGGAGGTGGAGCTGGAGGTAGCAGAGCTGAAGATGTTGAGATGTTCATTGGGAGTGACGACGATGGACAGGATTAGAAATGAGTTTATTAGAGGGACAGCACATTTAGCATGTTTTGGAGACAAGGTGAGGGAGGTGAGATTGAGATGGTTTGGACATGTGCAGAGGAGGGACATGGGGTATATCAGTAGCCACCAGGAAGGAGGGAAAGAGGACCAGACCAAGGAGGAGGTTTATGGATGTGGTGAGAGAAGACATGCAGGTAATTAATTTGAAAGAGGCAGATGTAGAGGACTGTGGGGGGGGGGGGGGGGGGGGATCCGTGTAACGGATGACCCGCTATGGAGAACCCTAATGGTAGAAGCCGAAAGAAGAAGAAGAAGAAGCAGAAGTTAAAATTCATATTTTAAAACTAGTAAAGGTGTGGTCCCTTCCAAATCATGTCCAATCAATAAACTTTAAGGTGGAATGTAATCAAGGTGTAAATAAATCTCAGCAATAAACAAGAGCCTTGGGAGGCACCTGAGCTCATTTTTAAGTGTTTGGGTCTGACTACTTGTAAAGATTATATTTAATTGTTGTATCTTGTATTTTTTGTTTTAGAAGATTTCCACACACTTCTACAGATTATCAAGACATCATGACCTTTTTTTACATTTGCATCATATTGGGTGCGGTGCATGTGAGTACATTTTGTTATATAACAGATATATAATCTATAATCTATTACTATGTGTATATATATGGGGTGTAACCGCATACATTTCCGTTTGTTACACACAAATGCAATCATTTTTACATGCAGAACATTCGAGTTGAAATCTGAGTTCCCTCAGGAACATATTAAGTGGCGGACTGCAAGTTTGTTTAGTCACTGCCTCACACTCCGAGTGCATTTATTATTATTATTATTATTATTTACACAACAAGAGATAAAATAGTGTCACTGTGGCTACTCACCCCATCCAGGATTTGTTTGATTTGTCTGGTTTGTCTTACGCATGTATGAAACGGGTAAAGAATCGCTGGTGTTAGCTGCTAAGCAGAAAGTGACCAGCGGATTCTTAGAGTTTTATAGTTTTGTTAAAGTCTGCTAAAAAAAGCAAAACAGATAAGTAAAAAATTAAATGGCAAACACACACACACACACACACACACACACACATCTGTATTTCCCAAATAGAAGCTAACAAATGTAAACTAATTAAATTAATCATTACATTTATTTCATTTTATTTAATTGGTTTGATTTCTGTCAATGTATTAAATTTTTTTTTATTGCATTTATTTGATTTATTATATATGTTCATATATATGTGTGTGTGTGTGTGTGTGTGTGTGTGTGTGTGTGTGTGTGTGTGTGTGTGTGTGTGTGTGTGTGTGTGTGTGTGTTTCTAATATAACACAAACATGAGGCGTCCAATACAATTGTTTAAAATGTGATCAATTTTATTTTCATTTTCTATCTCAGGTCTCCACTCTGGAGAATCAGTGATCAGTGTATCTGGTGAAGAAGGATCTACAGCTGTTCTGAATTGTAAACTGCCTAATGTAGACACTGAAACACATATCAGGTGGAGCACTAAATCTGAGATTGTGTTTGAGCGAAAGGGTAAAGGTTTTGCTGCAGCTAAAGGATATGAGGATCGTGTGGATGTTCCTGAGGAAGAGCTTCGTAAGGGGAACTTTTCTTTGGTGTTGCGCAATCTAAAACTTGATGATAGAAATGTCTACATCTGCTCCTATAAAGTGAGACTCTACAAGAGAGACACAGATGTCAACACAGCATTTAAGGAGATCAGCAGTGTTTCTCTCTCAGTCAGGGGTAAGTGAGTTATTATCAGTAGAACACACACTGAACATTACACACAGCAGAAACCAAAGCTGCAGATCTGAAATATGTGGAAAGACACTAAACGTCCTGTAGAACAAAAGCAGCTCATGTGTCCAATGTGAGCATAATGTCAGTGTTTTCAGTACTAGAGGAGAAATTGTGCACTGAACAGCTGATTTTAAAGCTCTTCATGTGTGTGTTAGATGATCCAGGAGAACACAGAACACCTGAGCATCTTTATATTAGTGTTTCATCACACACTTGGAGATTCCCTCTGCCATCTTTAAATGGAAATCATTTTCATGACACGAGTTTGCAGTAGAGCTGGAAATCAGAAAGTCTTTACCCCAGACAGCAGGAACAGTGTAGCACTAATGATTTTCTTGCTGATTTCTACACTTTATTACCTTTAAAATACAATTTCACTGCTTTTCACTGCTTATGAAAATATGATCTTCTCTATTATACAGTAATCACACTAGTTATAGTATCAGTAATGTGAAAGATTGCAGAGATGATGCTTAGTGATTAGTACTGATCCTGATCTACACGTGCTCCTGATCTACACGTGATCCCGATCTACACGTGATCCTGATCTACACGTGATCCTGATCTACACGTGATCCTGATCTACACGTGCTCCTGATCTACACGTGATCCTGATCTACACGTGCTCCTGATCTACACGTGATCCCGATCTACACGTGATCCCGATCTACACGTGATCCCGATCTACACGTGATCCTGATCTACACTTACACAGTAAATCACTTTAGTAGCAATGAGAGAGGAAACACAAAGAGCTCTGATTGGACCAGGATGATTCAATATTATTTTCCTCTTACAGAAAAACCTCCTGAGGAGAAATCAGATGAAGTGCCGAGTCCCACAGGTGAGATACAATTGTGTATTTTTTTCTGAATTAATGTTGAATTGCAGTGATGCTTCCTGTAGGGGCGAGTGGACACAAACCACATCTGATAACAGAGACACCTGTTTTTCTGTCAACTCCCTCTGTATATATGAATGTATATAGTAAATCTCACTGCTCGGAATTTAAAAGTAAAATTTTGTACCTAAACTAAATACATTAATTTTTTTTTTTTTCAGGTGATGCACAGATGAAGTTTCCCCACCCACTGATCCTGGTCTTGTCCCTGCTAGCCTGTGTTCTCTTCCAGTTTTTTTTTTAAAGATCCATGAGTATGAAATTGTGCAGTGCTCAGGATTGTGCCTTTACATGTGTTTATCAGTTCCTTTCATCTATTATGCAACATCCCCATTAATGGATTAAGATCTTGGCGGGGTGAAGTGTGTATCTGATGAACTTCAGGGTTATTATAAAACATCAGATTAATATATGATCATGATGTGCAGCTAAACTACTATCAGAGCTGCTGTTATAAAGATCATTTTATATAATCAGAATCTTTTGGCTGTTTAATGTGTAGAGCACTTTTAACAAGGAACATTAACACAGCACCAGAATTAAAAAGAATGCAGAATTCAATTTCCTTTCGAAGAGAAATACAAATGCAAATAGTAATTAAAAATATAACAAAAAATAGCATGTATGTTTAACTGGGTAATAAGTAAAAAAATAAATGTAAAATAGTAGATTGCCACCTTTACTGTAGACAAACCTGTGTGCATTGATGCACTTGTAAAAAAAAAATGTCACCCAAAGGAAAAAACAGAATATCCACTTATAGAATAAAATAAATGAACTAAAATTACTGTTTTTCTTCGCCAAACAAGTAAAAGCACAACTCCACTCTTTACTGCACATCTGTGAAGTGAGGTTTTATGCTACCTGTGGGAAATGAAAGGCATGTAAAAGGAATGTTTATGCTTAGCAGTAACAGCTGAAAGCAGAAAAGAAGCATCTATAAGCTTCTCTATATAAGCAACGCACCGGTATAGTATTTATAAGCATACCGGCTAAATGCTTTTATATTATTATTATAACATTTAAAACAATTTAATAAATCAAATTTAAGGTTTTGTATTTTTTTCTTTATCAATTTTCCCTCTAACATTGTGCACACGAAGTGAAAGGCCTAGAGATGAAGTTTGAGGGATGGTAGTGCTGTACCCAGTGACAGTTCACAGTAGGTGGAGCTTGTGCTTTGTGTTTTTACAGGGCATGTTTTAACATTTATTTTAACCTTATAATATCTTTCAGTTCATTTTCACTGTTATATATTTTACTCTGCCATCTATACAAAGTAAGCTATTAAAATTATTTCAACTTAAATGATTGTTTTTACATGATTTATTTATACATTTGGGGCATTTGGGAGACCTCCTTACCAAAGTCAAGTCAAGTTAATTTCTAGTCAAGGTAAATAATGTGTATTTATCCCTAATGAGCAACCGTGGAGACAGTGGCAAGGAAAAAAACTCCCTTAGAGGTAATGAGGAAGAAACCTTGAGAGGAACCTCATCCTCATTTAGGTGACATCAAGACTGATTATAGTCTTGAACCAATACAGAACACTGGAGAGTGAGAACTAACATTCGAACTGGGATGTAAGATTATGAGTGATGTTCTTTCTACAGTCTTTTGAGATTATGGAACCAGGAGCTACTGAGCAATTCAAAATAGCTCAACATTTGAGAATCACAGATCCAACACCAGCTTCTCCATGCCAGAGCCTTTAAACACTCAAAGAGGTCCAGTGTCCAAACTCCACATGAAGTGGAATCCAATTGGCACGTCTCTAGATGGTTCGGGATGTTTGTGGGAATCTACTTCTTTGAAGGTCCATAATCTTCATGAGGTGGGACATGACTGGAGCAACCTCAGGATGGGTAGAGAAAGAGAAGCAGTGAAGAGAAATTAGCGTAGCTGCTGTTCATGATGTGGCACCGGCACGTCCAATTTATTCCCGGAAATCGAGAAAATTAGGACATAGAAGACTAACAATATGAACTATTTTACACACGCCGATGCAATATGTCACTTCGTCCACGCTTTAGCTTTCAGACTACCAGACAGCGAAGCAACCAAACAGCTAGACGGCCCAGTAAAACAGCAGAGCAACACAGGTAAGACAGCCCTGAAAAGACAGCCCACTACAACGGCTCTCAGTTCCTCACTTCCTAATTACAGAGAAATAAACAAAATTAGCATCTTTTGATATCAGATAAACACCCGACAGTTACCAATTTACTGGTTCAACCAGGTCACGATGTGCCGCAAAACTCTAAACGAGGAGGTGGGATGATTTTAACCTGATAACGGCTGGATTCCTCAATCCACACTGAAAGAAGAAACCAAACCACCCTTAAAACCCATTCCACACAATCAGGCTACCAAACAGGCATGACAACTTACCACACGAATCCCTCCCAGCTGCGCCGGATATCCGGTGACGTCACCAGTGTTCAGAAAAACGCACTCCCACTAGACACCGACTGCTCCTTTTATAGACCCACTAATTTGATAAGCGAAACCTGGCCATCATTCCAATTGCTCCGCCCAACCATGTGACTGTTCCCACCACCACAATAATATTAACAGCACAAGATCAGATGTTCTGGAGCACAAGATTCTGATGTGATGTGTTATGTGTAAGACTCACTAAAAAGATACATCTTTAATCTACACTTAAACTGGGAGAGTGTGTCTGAGCCCCAAACACTGTCAGGAAGACTAATTCAAAGTTTCGGAGCTAAATGTGAGACTTCTAGTAGTTTCTAGAATAGCAAAGTACACTGAAGGTGGTAGAGCATTCTCACATTTCCCTTACCCAGAGCGACTTACAATTCTCTTCTTTATACAACTGAGCAGTTGAGAGATGAGATGATTTTATTTTCTTTGTTTATTTTGTGTGCACACATTTATTCACTTCGGCATTACATGAAAAATGTCTGTCACAAATCACAAGACGAGGGCATAGACGTAACATGAAAAACACATAACACAGACCAAAATAAAAGCACATGGCTACATAAACACAGAATTGAGCACAAATTAGCAATGCAAACTGACGTGCACTGTGCTGCAATAACAAGGTCACTTCCAGAGGTGGGAAGTAACGGAGTACAAATACTTCGTTACTGTACTTCAGTAGATTTTTCTGGTATCAGTTTTTTACTCCACTATTTATTTTCCAGACAACTTTTTACTTTTACTCATTACATTTTTACACAAATATCTGTACTTTTTACTTCTTACATTTTCAAAACAGACTCGTTACTTTAGTTTTAATCCATTGATTTGGTGAAATATAAAATTTTTCTTTTTACTGCACCGATTTCAGCCGAACAACCGATTTCCTGTTACTGCGCTTCTTTTTCAATCCGCTGGTGTATAAAGTCCTGACTCTCACTCTTTACGTATATAAGAATCAGCAGGCAGAAGGCAGTAAGAAGTAAAGCTAATGTGGATGAGACAGAGGGAGTCAGTGATGAGAACATGACTGAGAACAGAGACATTCCTGATCATCATCATCATCATCATCATCATCATCATCATCTTTTCTCTGCTTGTGTTCTATATGTGGATGTTCAGCCTGGATACATTCATTAGGTAACAACATTTTTAATTCGTTTTGTATTTATATATATATATATATATAGCGATTAGTGATAGAAGAGTATCTGTGAGAGTGAAAGGGAAAGTTTATGAAAGGGAAAGTTTATAGGACTGTGGTGAGACCTGAGATGTTGTATGGTTTAGAGACAGTGGCATTGAGTAAAAGACAGGAGGTGGAGCTGGAGGTAGCAGAGCTGAAGATGTTGAGATGTTCGTTGGGAGTGACGACGATGGACAGGATTAGAAATGAGTTTATTAGAGAGACAGCACATGTAGGACGTTTTGGAGACAAGGTGAGGGAGGTGAGATTGAGATTGTTTGTACATGTGCAGAGGAGGAACATGGGGTATATCAGTAGAAGAATGCTGAGGATGGAGCCACCAGGAAGGAGGAAAAGAGGAAGACCAAGGAGGAGGAGGTTTATGGATATGGTGAGGGAAGACATGCAGGTCGTTGGTGTAAAAGAGTCAGATGTAGAGGACAGGGGGGTATGGAGACAGATGATCTGCTGTGGAGACCCCTAATGGGAGCAGCCGAAAGAAGAAGAAGAAACTAATGAATAAACTAAGGAGGCGTGGTCTGTATCTGCTTTCTGAGAATTCAGCTAGCACTAGTGATTAGCTGCTTACTGGACATTTGACAAAACAGGAACTAAAGAGGCACCATAAGAACAGAGACAGTTTAACTTAAGTGAATCATTTAAAAAAAACATCACCAGCTTGTGATGTGAAGAAATGGCAAATCTCCTGGATCTATTTATACTACATATGCTATCTGGTGAGTTTCTACAAACAACATTTATAATAGGAGTTTATTATACATTATTAAACATGTACTGTAGGTCAGGAGGAAATCAAAAGTACATATTCATATCATCAGTTTTGTGAGGAACTGTATCTGAACATAGTTTTATTATTAGTTAAAAAAAAAACAAATATTCTGAAATCACACTAAACAGAAGCAAGCAGATATTCAAAGAGAGAGAACATGTCATGCTACCGCATCCAGAGACGTCCTATTCAATTGTGTGCACCCAACTTTGTGGTAACTGTTTACAGAAGAACCACATAGAGCTGAAAAAGTCAGATGACCCAATACTTTTGGACATATAGAATGTATATAAACTATACAGTTTGCAGATATTTTTAAAAGAGGACTCAAGAAAGAGGATTTCTTGAGTAGCCTGCTATCAAGCTCTGATCTAAAACATACTGAACACATTTGGGATGAATGAACACTGACTGTACCCATTACATTAATTACACAATACATAAATTACTTAAAATACTTTTTATTTTCCTGTAGAATGTGAAGTTTTCATTTCTAAATATTCTGAAATCGCAGTAAACAGAAGCAGGTAATGAATGTAGAAATGTTGATTATTTGTCTGTTCACCTAATATTCTGTTCTTTCAGCTTTCTTCACACCGTGTCTCCTTCACATCACTTCATCTGACTTCATATCTGTCCATCCTGGAGAGAACATCACCCTGCTCTGTACCATCACTGATTATAGTGAGATATCGTGGTATCAACTGAGATCTGATGAGGTGAAGCTGCTGATATCTGCTGAAAAAGGGCTGCTGAAGAAAACCTTTTCCCTCAGTTATAATGTAAATAAGAGTCACTTTGTTTTAAAAGAAAGCAGCAGTTCAGTCAGTTTAGTGATTATTTGAGTTCGAGAGACGGATCTGGGGTTTTATTACTGTGGAGGACGAAACGATGCAAAACACATTCAGTTTGGGAAACCCATCAGACTGAACTTTCCAGGTCAGTAACTAAACTTTATTCAGTCTGATTATTGCAGTCTTTATGTGTAGCCATACATTTGTTTAGTGTAACATAATTTATTCCTTAATTTCACTATTATTTAATTGATACATTAAACACTTTACTAATAATATGTAAATAAATTAATATAATAGATTTAGAATAGATGATAATAATAATTTATTTAAAAATAAAACCATATACATGCAATAAACATAAATCTAAAATATTCAGGCTAATTCTTACTAGTTCTGATTATCGTTATTTTCCCCTCACTCTCTTGCCTTTATTTATTTAGAAGTTTACTTTCCAAATGTTAAATTAAAATTAAAGACTAAAGAGACAATACAGGAATGTTTACTATTTGAAATGTTAGTTAATTAAACACTTCTTATTCAAGGTGATCAACTGATCAGAATTAGAAAGCAGATAAATATTTCAATATTAAGTATTTTTTTAAGCAGAAATGAGGGGATCATGTGTATAGAGCAGAAGTTTGTGAACCCTCTGGAATTAGCAGGGTTTTTGCACTGATTCATTATAAAAGGTTTAACATTAATCTCAGCCACAATTAGAGAGAAACACAATTTAGCTAAACTAAAAGCTCATCATCAAGCAGACTGTGTCACCATTCAGTCTGGGAAAAATAAGTGAACCTCTTTGCTAACAACTTTTCCTAAAGCTAACAGGAGTCCAGTTCTGTCTCATTTGTGCTATAGGAGTAATCAGAAGAATATCTACCTTATATTAAACCGATTCCTGTAAGAAAGGCTGGATGTGTGTGCGCTTTCTAATAATTAAAATAAAAGAAGTGTTTACTGGACACATTACAAAACAGGATCTAGAGGCTAAATAAACTGAGTGAACCTCTGTGCTTCTCTAAAAGCGAAACTCAGAACCTGATAACTCCACAAGGTTAACAAACTGATTCTTGTAAATGTAAAGTGAAATAATAAACAGTGGTAAGAAGACTGAAGATATAAACTGGATTAAATAGCATGTCTGGCTTCTCAATTATACAAACACTGATTTACATTTTTATAGCTATTGTATATTTTAAAGCAAAATGTAATAAAATATAGTCATCTGTGTCACTGTTTATGTATTTCAGATGAACAGCCTAATGGTAGTCCAAATACACAGCAGTCTACAGAAACAAAGCTCTGGATAACCATGAGTGTGTGTGTGGTCTCTGTCCTACTGAACCTCTGCATGTGTGTGTTTTGCTACAGGCTCAAAGGTGCAGTTATTTATCTTTATCATCATTGGGCATCATTTAGCAATTAGCTCTAAAAATAACTCTTTATAAATCAGAGTTGTATGAATTCCTCAGCAGTTGAGTTTATACACTATTCAGTTTCACAATATGAAATCATCCACTAATTAAATATTAACCTGACAGAATGAAGTCTTTGTTCCAACATTAATAAATAAGGCAGAGTGAAACAAATGCAACAGCAGCAGAAAATATTTTTTGTGTGTTAACTATCTATTATTAGATAAAAACAGATCTAGTGTGTAGTGACTCACCGCTTCCTTTCACACAGAACTATTAGCTGATATAGGAAAACACACACACACACACACACACACACACACACACACACACACACACACACACACATACATACATACATATATATATATATTTATTTATTTTTTTTATTTATATATCTACAATAGATTAACATTGAAATCAGAATTTTTGTTATTAATCTTATATCAGTGTTTAATTAATACGTGTCATTTTCAAATCAAATAATTGTCCCTTACAGGAAAGTCAGTATCATTATGTAGCAGTTCCACAGATGCTGCTGAAAAGGTACCAGAAATCTTCTATTAATATTTAATGTGTAAATAACACAAACATGTCGTCTTCAGATTGAAAGTCACTATTACCTTTAATTTATTTTATGATGTGAACCTGTTCATGTAATGGAAATTATTTGTGTGCGCACTCAGTCCCTGTGCCAATGAACAGGTTACAAATTCATATTAGAATATTTAAGTTAATCATGTGATAGGAAGTTCTTATAGTGGGATATATATATATATTATATACATACACCTTTCATCTGGAGATTGCATCCTGCATCTGTTTTCCAAGGAAAAGAAACAGAGACATGCCTAAAGCTTTGTGGACCCCATAAGAATGTTATGCATTTTTTTTACATCCTATTCCACATTTAGTTCCTAATGACTTCCACTTATCTGGGAGGATGTTCAGTTGTGCTTTTGCTTGTGGAGATTTCTGGAGATTTAATCACCCACAATGGTGTTGGTAAAGTCAGGTACTGATGTAGGTGAAGTAAGAAGGTTCCTGGGGTGCAGTCAGTGATCACATTTATCCCAGAGATGATAAATTAAATTAGATTAGATTCAACTTTATTGTCATTACACATGTACAAGTACAAGGCAATGAAATGCAGTTTGGGTCTAACCAGAGTGCAATAACAGCAAGTGCAGGATATACAGTGTTACATGATTTACATAAGTTAAATAGAATGGTAATATAGGACTATAAACAGTAATATACAGATGAAGATATATGTATTATGAATATAATATACAGATGTGTTTATATGTACTATGAACATGATTTACAGAAGGATTTGAATGGTGAACATAATATATTGATATTACTATAAAGAGAAAAACGGGTATATATACAATGGTAAATTAGGTAATGGTGAGCAGCAATGCAAAGAGAGCAGTGTGCAAATGAGTATAGTTTTGTGTAAACAGTCTGTTAGTGCAATACAAAGTGTGAGGTGAGAAATGAGCATGTGTTTCTGTGTAGACAGTCCATTAGTGAAATAACGAAGTGTGAGGTGTGGGGGTAAATGTGGTAGTGTATCAGCGAGGGGCAGAGTTCAGTAAAGAGACAGCTCTAGGAAAAAAGCTGTTTTTTAGTCAGCTGGTCCTGGTCCGGAGGGCAGAAGAGAGAACAGTCTATGGGCGGGATGAGAGAAGTTTTTAAGAATGCTGCGAGCTCGACGCAGACAGCGTTTCTTTTGAATGTCCTCCATGGCTGGGAGTGAAGTCCCTGTGATGCGCTGGGCGGTTTTCACCACCCGCTGCAGTGCCTTGCGCTGTGAGACACAGCTGGTAAGGATTCTTTCTATTGCGCAGCGGTAGAAGTTCACCAGGATATCCGAGGAGAGATGATTTTTGGGGAGCACTGCCTTTAAGTTTGAGTGAATAAAATCTCCCGCAACAATAAACGCAGCTTCCGGGTGAACAGTCTGTTGTTTACTGATGGCCACATAAAGTTCTTTCATAGCGAACTTGGCATCAGCATCAGGGGGAATGTAAGCTGCTATAATAATGGTGGAAGTCAGGTGACCCAATACTTTTGGACATATAATGTGTATATAACATATAGTTTGCAAGTATATTCTTGTTCACTTCTATTAGTTGCTTGTTTTAAAGAGGACTTATATATATATATATATATATATATATATATATATATATATATATATATATATATATATATATATATATATAATCAACTCTGGATGCACCCCACCTCCCCAACAATAAAATATACTAAAACAAATAGAAATAATAAAAATACTGTATACAATATTTTGTATTAAGTAATAAAAAAATAGTCCAGTACACATCATGTAGACTCGTTACGGTCGACGACTAGCTCGCAGTGACTCTCCTCAGTTTTAAAATTTTTTCGACTCTGAACAAATTTCACTTTAAGAACAGGTTTGTTTGTATCCGTGAAGGTTCGTAAAGTGATTGTTCGTAAAGTGGGGCGTGTCTTTATATATCCTGTATATTTATCCTGCTATATGTGATTCTTCTCCAAACTGTTACCACAAATCTGAAGGCACTACCAAAAATTCATTATTAATTACTATAATAGTAATAATTATTTGAGTCTCAAATCAGCACCAAAATCCACCATGATTCACACATCCGGCTTGACTTCTTAGATGGAACCTTGTGAGGTCTGTTCAGAGTGGATCCTGTCTTGGAAAAACTCTGTATGACCCTGAACACTGTACTGTAACTCAGTTTCAGGGTGATACTGATCTTCTTACAGCCTTGGCATCTTTATGGAGAGCAAAAATTCTAATTCTAATTCTAATAAGATCCAGTGGTCAGTATGAGAGAATTGAACTCAAAGCACCAATTTTTAACTGCTCTAATAAAAGATACACAAATTTGTCTGCTCCTATCAAGTAGACAGAAACATGAACATGATGAATAGGACGTGTGGCTTTCGGAGGGTTTGCAAGGTTTAAATTTTGTAGCTGCATGGTACATTTTTTTTGGTCTAAATTGCAGGCTCCATGCTACAAAATTCTCTCTGTCTCTCTATAGGAGGAAAGCATGCATTATGCCAGCATCCAGCATGGAGGAAGGCCCAGAGCAGCTGCTAAGAAAAACACAGCGACAGATTCGGACAGTGTGACCTACGCAGCAGTCGCCTCCCAACAGCCTCGGAGACGCTGATCAGGTGTCACAAACAGACGACTCTTTATTTGGTATAAATAGATAAATATGTACAGTGTAGCAATCTGAGTGTTTTGTTTTGTTTGCATCTTTCTGGAATAATGTGGACGTAGGCTGAGACAAACAATGATTTCTGCAAACATAAAATAATCTGATATAAATACATGATGTTGCATGTTATAATAATCTGGTTATGTAAATACAAATTTTTTTATTTATTTAAATGGTGAGGCAAAGTTTAAGGCTCATATGACTACAAGATGATATGGAATAAGATGCTTCATAAGAAACTGGTCGATGTGAAAACCAGGTAACTTTAATGCTGTTACAGACCAACCTGCTCTCAGGGTAAGAGGTACAAAATCTCTTCTCTGTTCTGGCATCGAAATGGTGGAATGAACTTCCTCTAGATCTTTAAACAGACGGTGGAGACCTTCTTCTTCCTCAAACACTTATCTACCACTTATTTTCCCCTATTTGTTTTGACTTCATGTATTTAAAAATAAAGCGTGTTATAATTCCTCTAAACAGAGTTTTAGGCTGATGTTGTCAGACTGCAGACGCGGAAGCCGATATAGTCCGATCATTGTCCTTTTATTTCAACAACCGTACAACACAAAAACACTCATAAGCCGTTGAAAACAACAAACAAAGACATCCGCTCGATACGCGTTGTCCGCTATGAGTTCGAATGTCCCAAGCATAATCCATAAAGCCTTCGGCAATGAGTAATCCAAGTCGGAAGTGGAATCCGCATATACAGCCGGCGGTCGAGCAGCCACGCGATTGTCCATCTTGACAATATAACGACCGACAGCCTGTGACTCAAAAACGTGAGTTTATGTAGTCTGATCTTTCATGAGCCACAGCTGTCGGTAATCTTGGGAAGCAGCGTGACTGCTATCGAGGGGGGCGTGGCAGGGTGGATCTCTGACAGCTACAGACGGGGGCGTGGCAGGGTGAATCCCTGACAGCTACAGAGGGGGGCGTGGCAGGGTGAATCCCTGACAGTACCCCCCCCCTCCAGGGGCGACACCTGACGCCCCAAAACCCACCTATGCCAGGCGGGCCAGGGCACTCCGAGGAAGGCCTCCTTAGACGCCTGGGAGCAACGGAGGCCTGGTGAGCATCCTCTGCGAAGAGCCGGCATGGGACAACACCTTGCAGGAGGATCCGGAACGGAGCCACGCCCTCGGTGCTGACGGGAGGCTGAGTAAAGCCCCTGGCGGGGATTGGAGCCGGAGCGACCTCCATGGCGGGACACCGGAACTGGACGCCAACCATGACAATGACCGGGGAGTGGAGGACATCCCAGGCGGAGACCAGGAACGTCGTACCACCCTCTGAGGGACCTGGAGGACCGACGTCGCCGTCAGAGGGACCTGGAGGACCGCCGTCGCCGTCAGAGGGACCTGGAGGACCGACGTCGCCGTCAGAGGGACCTGGAGGACCGTGTCGGAACTCAGAGCCCGTCTCTGAGGCGACACATCGAGGGTGGATTCTTTCGTTTAGAAGATTCCCAATAATGCTCAGCCAACTCTAGAAAAACTTAAATATAATAGACACAAACTGCCAATGAAGGATCCTCAGTCTCAGATGAGTAAAAGCAAACTTCTTTATTCCATACACGTTCCAATGAGCTCAATAGAAGATGGGTACCTCACATCAAAATGAACAGCACATCAAAATGATAGAGCACGCCAAAGTGAGGAAGTACAAGTACTGTCTGTTTCACGCTTGTATTTATACTCTGTAGCCACCGTATCTTTCTATTTTTTCTAATTTCTTCACCTTGAGTAATTCCCCTATTTTCCGATCTTGCCCTCTTTTTTTCAATTCCCCTTATCTTTGACCTTGGTGCTTATTCCTCCAAACAACACCATATTTGGAGTTCCTGTTTTTTCCCAATTCCCCTTATATTCGGCCTTTTCCTTGATTTTATATAAAAAAAAATAAGTGAGTATAAAGCCCTTATTTTTCTAGATCCAACCATATGCTGTTTTCAGTCCTCCAAGTGTGAACACCATTTTTGCGGCCTATTTTGTCTTCCTGCACCTGCAATGGGTAAGTGTTATGCTTTACTCTTTTTATAATGCTGTTTGCTATTCTACATTTATTGAATTGAGTTATCTCAGTGTATTAGATTGTCTGTATACATGTGCTTGATTATATTATTTTATTTGATAGCTGCAAGTGCCCAGGTTATATTTTAATTGTGCATTCTGAACCGATTGTTGCATAGTATATAGAATTTTCTCTTGAATGTGTGTTATCCTTTGCCTACACCTAGCAGTCACCGTGATGCTACCCTGTCTAACATCTTATCTCTGTTGGTCTCTTTTGCTCAGCTCCGCCACGCAAACGTTCTGGAATATCTCCAATGGGTCTTCTTCGCAGACAATACCGCCAGTTCCAGCTCTCCTCACTTGCTGCTGAGCTTGCTCATTTCCTTGAACAACTCTCTGGCCTAACTGTTCCAGCGAATCCCTATCTGCCTCCTCGCATAGTGCAGAGCACTGCTACGCGCGACATGGGCACACAGACCTCTCCTGATCTCTCTGCTACCCGCTATCGAGCTTATGATGACAACTGCAGTGAAGGCTCCTGTCCCCCACCGTTTTCTCCCTATCCCTCACACTGGTCTCCCCTACATTATGATTATTCCCCTACATCTCCTGCGCCAAACCAACGTGCTCCTGTGCCTTCACCCGGCCTTGGGCCAAGCTACTCCTTCATGTCTCCTGCAGCTGCAGCAGCCCAACCGCCTTGCTATCCCAATAAAAATGCTTAAAACTCCCTCAAGGTCGTTTTCTGTCCTTCTTTATCTATTCCACACACTTATAACATTCAGTCAGAGAATCTATCCTACTCACACATGTAAATATCTTATTATTACTATTTTATACTTGGTGTAAATAAAGACTTGATTAACATATAGTTAAATAGGTGTTATCAAAACTACTTCTATTGTATCTAATAAGTTCTATATTTGATTTAGGTTTTTTTTTTTTTGGATTAATGTTAGTTTGATTATAACATCCGCTAGATAAGGTTGATTAAAATTATTTCTCGACATTACTCCCCCCTCTGAGACTTCATAGTCTCACATTCCGCTTACTTCCGTGATAACCTTACCAATCATACATATCATGTAATGCAATAGTAAAACCAACGTAAAAAGTCTTTTGTGTTCTTTGGCACATGTTGTTTTCTTCTGACCCAGATACTTTACGTATCGCAGGGGGTCTTGTTGGAGCCCTGGAAGAGGTTACTAGTACTTTACCAGGTACTCGTGTGTTTATATCCACGTGAATGTGTTGGAAAAGTCCATTAAGGCTTAATATCCACGGTAATCAAAAGTAAAATGATCACAAGTACACACTTTAAACAATCCACTTACACCATTGAAACATCAACTCAATAAAAGGAACCTAGTACTCATGAATACCCAGAAGCTATCAACACCAGTGTTGTAATCAAATTGAGTGATAATATTATGAATAATATTCAGTGTAAGACTACAACATACGTTGAATCGTGTAATAAGGTGAACAAAAATCAAGCCACTTAAAATTGGAAAAATAAGCGAAAATAATAAACGTAAAGAAACTCAAAGGAAAGATAAATGAACAAACAATAGATCGACATTACTCCCACCCTCTAAATGCAAGGGCCGTGCCTAATCACAACATTGATGAACTAGGAGTGGGCGAAAAACCCTGTAGACAGTCAAGTGCCAGGGAAAATTCCCACTTTGCCCGCCAGTGGCGCGACAGTGGAAGAATCATCACCAAGGTCATCCTCAGTCGTGATTGTACATGCAGCTTTCAATATGAGACATGTGAAATAGAACTAAAATGAAAACGAAACAATATAGTCCGCATAAATGTGGTAGAGCTATGGGACAGGTGACAACCGCTTTATCCAATGTGGTAAGGGAGCAGGTATACGGCGACCAGTCTGTATCGCGAACCACACAGCGTAGTACCATTTTAAGCGGGAACGTCTACCCTGCATTGAGATTATTTCTGAGTCTATAGCACGCATGCGGCATCTGCGAACCAGGATAGGGCGACAGTGCCAGTTCCGATGTTTGGCTGGTTCCGTTGTCCACAGAACATAGCCTCCTAAGGTAATGGTGTAGAATGTCACAGTAGTGCGTTGCATGACGAAGGTCGTGAGCAGGAAACTATGGGTGTTACGAGCTCTTGTTGAGAAGGAAAGAGCTCCAAATGATTCGCCCAGGGAGATAGCACGACGCATAGTGAATACACGAGTGACCAGCTGGAGTCCACCAGGAAGATCATAAACAGAGTTCTGAATGGAGTCTAACCACATTCCCTCCGGAGAAAACATGTTAGCGTGGCGCATAATGGCGGTCACTGGTCTACGCTGGTCCTCATCTGTTTCCCAAACAAAATCATCTCTTTGTGGAGGAAAACCGAACCAATCACGGGGTCCATCATAGCACCGGTCTCCTAATGGACAGTCGTCACAGCCCTGGCACCACAAGCAATGTGTCTGACGGTCAAAGGCGAGGGCATCACATGCTTCACAGGGACCCCTGAATGTGTCGAAGGCGAAGCGATATCCCTCATAACACGTGTCAGTGAATGCGCACACACCAGGAAACAGCCGCAGATTCGGCTGTAGCCACCTGGGTTCACCAGCGGCCATGTTCCTGCACACAACATGGAGAACTCACAACAACAACATGGTTCATACAACAGAATTAAGACAGCAAGCATCCGAAGCAGTTTTCCTAAAAGTGGAAATATAGAAGGAAGACTCAGTGAGCATGTCATTATTATCGAGAGCAGTAATCAAACACGGATAAATAGATGGTTAGTTAGATATATATATATATATATATATATACATAGTAAAAAGGATATGTCTGGGGAAAGTTATTTGTGTCCTTCGCACAGGGCAAAAAGCCTTGCATTCATGTCCACATAAACATCATGGTCCATGGCAGCATAGATGTGATCTACAGGAAATTCCTGCTCTGTGACAGCAGACATTGGGAACTGTACATATTGTCCGAACAGTGAGTGCACAGTCTTGCTGATAAGAGCACGAAGACAAGGAATTCCACAGCAAACAAAACATGCCACGGCTGCAAGAATAATGGCAAGTGTAGTTCCAATGCGCACCAGTCCCGCCAACCAGCTCGAAGAAAAAAGCCAACTTAGCCAGCTGGACAGAGCAGATTCCTTCGCATTATTGGAGACCATCTCATCACGAGCTTTCACCATACGGTCCAGTAGAGCGTGTAGCGGACCTGCAGAGCCAGTGTGGAGAGGAATAACCGCGCAACAGTCCTCCCCAATAAGATGGCATACACCTTGGTCTGGGCCAAGCAGTTTGTCAATCGCGAACCTATTCTGCACAGCCATTAGTGTAGTGGCATGAAGTTGTTCCGATATCAGTTTCAAGGCTTCAATTGTGTGATTGATAAAACGTTGTTGGTTGTACCAAATATAATTTATCCAGGCCATATTGCGGTCTATCTGGATCCAAGGGAGAAACATTGTCAATGCCTTGGAGGCACCCTTGTCTAGAGCGGCAAATTCAGCTGGAACACCTACTGGTGTGCCCTTCCAACTTATATAGATATCAGGATCCGGGCCCCATGAGGGTAACCTAGATTTATTAGTGATCGTGAGATATTTATCCCTATAGTCGTTCACGATACTAGAGAAAATGGTCTGTGCAATGTTACCCTGAGGAGCATCCCGACGTCGTCTTGATCTAAACAGGTCATTTAAGCGGGTCTCATTTACCGCCATAACAATGAGACGTCCTTCTAGAACTACTGGAGCGCAAAGACCATGCCACAGGCTAGGTAGAACCTGCAGCACTTCACTTCCTCCGCAGAACCAAAATATGTCCGCTAAGGGCAGTGTGCCCATTCTCAAGTTCGGGACATGAAACTGTCTACGTGCATTAATGTCACATTTTTGTGTGGAGGAATTACAAGACTGTCTTAAGTTAAGTATGTGGAACGTTGCGTCAATCTGTTGTACACATGCCTTGTCAGGTAATGAACCTACAGTAATTACTCCTTTTGCGCGAAGGCACAATGGGAAAGTTTGTTCTGGGTGCACAATCACCCGCAAGTCATCATTACTGAGTGTGGCTAGGGGCTGATATTCGCATGAAGCACTACGGGAGCGCATCCATGTGGCTCCATAATTTTCAGCGGCTGAACCCAATAAACATATTGCTGGACAGAGATGAGTGGTATCGTAGGGTTCTTTGTCGCATGCCTCTAACCCTACTGTTGGCATAACACGAGGTGGGCGACGAGATCTTCTGTCGCATACAATACATGTAGAGTTAGGCACTGCTGCACGTCCTGACTCTTCCAGCCATTGTCTGTACAGGTTAAGGTTTGGCTGAATATTTGTAGTTTCTGCATATTGCTTTACTGATGTTACGTTGATCCTTTCAGTGCATCTAACACAAGATGGGGCTTTTGAATTGGAGGGATAGATGGGGTTCTTGTATCTAAAACTGAGTTGTATTCTAGGTAGGTTCATCCCTTCTTGCCAGTTAGGGACATATACAAAAATCTTATATAGATCAGTCCCATACACTAGAGACTCTACTGAGGTTCTTTCGAACGTGCCATGTGGGAGACCTACTTGGGGAAAACCGTAGAACCATAAAAGCGTGATAGCAGCACAACTGCGGGAGCCTGCCATATGAGAGACAACTCTGAGAGGTACTCCTGTGACCACTATAATGTCTGTTCCTTTATCTGTGTCGGTCATTCGAGCCTCAAGTCTCATCTCGTATTCGGGAGTGTCTGTTGTTTCTGTTGAGTTACGAGGATGAGCTAGGGATATAGTATATGTTACAAATATATGTTGTGCAGTTGCAGGAAAGAATGGTAGGACCTTGGTGTTATTCAAAACACCCAGTGCACACCGGAATTGGTCTGCAAGCACGTTTCTTGCCAAATATACAGAAACTCTAGCAGTTTCTGCTGAAGTGAGACTGGTTTTAGCGTGGTGATCTAGGGACCATAGAGGTTTAGATCTCTTGTATCTGTGTGTGGACATGTTGCGACTTTCTGGGCATGCTGCGGGCTGAGAGCAGTTATTTAGAGAAATGTTAGACAAAGGGACTGATACATCTGCTGGATGATGTAGATATCGGTTAAGGGAAATGTAAGTGCAAATGAACCATACAACTAAAGCCATGACAAGTACCGCCCAGTCTCTTTTGGTGGGGTGAGTCTGTTTGGATTTTGGGGAACTCTCCATCATGGTTCCACAGGTAGATTGATATCTAGGTCTACTAGATCTTGTAGATTAAGGGTGCCAAACTGTTCAGGTGGAATGAGAGTGTTTTCGTCACTGTCTAGTAGTCTGTGAACAGTCTCTTCCAGTTTGTCAGAATCTATTGTCTCGTGCTGTGGTTGTGAATCAACCTGATATGAGCACCCTGCCTTCGGTTCCCCTTCAACTGGTCGTGGCTGTTTGGTTTTGGCACGTGTTCTGTATGCTGGCCCTCTGTCTTGAGCTGGGCCAGCGCTGTCGTCATCGCTTTCTGAGTCGTCAGAGTCTGCACAGTGTGCCAACTCAGCCTGAGATTTCCTCCACTTTGGTCCTTTCACTGCAGCTCTGCAACAATGGTTAAGGTGATACCAGTGTTCCTTACCTTCGACCTTGACTGCGGTAGGAGTCGCTAATACCACCTTGAATGGGCCTTCACGTCGTGGCTCACTCCAGTGTTTTCTTTTGAACACTTTGATGTACACGTAATCACCTGGTTGCACCTGCTGCAGTGGCTCATCAACATGTGCTCTGTGTGTGGCTTCACAGACCTGTGAATATAAAGTTCTGTGTATTTGCGTCAGATGTTTGCAATAACTAGA
This sequence comes from Silurus aristotelis, assembly GCF_946808225.1. Taxonomy (NCBI): domain Eukaryota; kingdom Metazoa; phylum Chordata; class Actinopteri; order Siluriformes; family Siluridae; genus Silurus; species Silurus aristotelis. The sequence continues at coordinate 2,584,808 of NC_139580.1, forward strand.
CATGTCTGCTTCAAGTTGGTCAAGTGAGGAGCCTGTGTAAGGTCCTTGTGTAAAAGCGACTGGCATGGGTCTTCCAGTCAGCAGCTCATGTGGTGTCAGGTGTGTATTGCGATTTGTTTGAGAGCGCATTTTCATCAATGCCAGTGGAAGAGCCTGCACCCAATTCAAATCTGTGCTAGCACAAATTTTTGCTATTTTCTCCTTCAACACCCCATTTGCTCGTTCAACCATTCCCTGTGATTGTGGATGGTAAACACACCCCATTCTTTGCTTGATACACAAAGCTTCTGAAAATGCCTTGATCACATTATTCACAAAATGTGGTCCATTGTCAGAGCTCAACTTATCAGGTATCCCGAACCTTGGAATTACTTCCCTGATCAGAAACTTAGCCACAGTCTTTGCGTCATTCTTGGCAGTAGCTGTTGCTTCTACCCATCTACTAAAACGATCTATTACTACCAAGATATATCTTTTCCCTTCCTTCCTGTCTGCCATGTCCACAAAGTCCATCATCAAATGTCGAAACGGTCCCCTTGGTTCAGGAATGTGACTGATTGGTGCTGTGAAATGTTTTCTGACATTACGTGCTGCACATAGCTCACAGGACCTCAGGATTTTGTCCACCATACTGGCCAGATATGGCGACCACCAATTCCTTCGGATTGTGTCTATTGTCTCCCTACGATTACAGTGATCTACCCCATGTGAATCAGCAATGAGCCTCGGTAGAAGAGCTAGCGGTGCCACCCACACTCCATCAACACTTCTCCATAACCCTGTGTTGGGGTCTTGTACTGCACCCCGTTTCTTCCACTTTTCTTTCTCTTCCCCACTTGCTAAATCCTGATATTCTCCAAGATCTTCTTCTGTTACCTGCCCTCTTACTTCCTCATGCTCTCCTTCCTGCATCATCACTTTCACACAGTCTTCGCCTACTGCTGCTTTTTTAGCTGCCTCATCTGCTGCTGCATTACCTCTACTAATCATCTCCCCATCAGATTTGTGGGCTTTACATTTCACAATGGCTAATGCTTTTGGAAGCATCATTGCTTTGAGCAAATCAGAAATTGCGGGACCATGCAAAATGGATGATCCATCAGCTCTCTGGAAACCTCTTTGTTCCCAGATGGGTCCAAATGTGTGACATACCCCATGTGCATAGGCTGAATCAGTGTAAATAGTACACTTTCCCCCTGCTCCTAGTCTACATGCTGCTGCTAAAGCTTTTATTTCTGCCAATTGGGCAGAGCAAGGTTGTGGCACACTTACACTAGCTAGTACTCGAAACGAGTCATCTTCCTCATTGTGCATGACCACGGCATATCCTGCTTTATTGCCATCATTTGAGCGATAGCATGAACCATCCACAAACATGACAATTTGGGCATCTTGCAATGGTTGGTTCTCTAGGTCATCTCTGGCTTTTAGAAATTTCTCTGCCTCTGTAGTGCATTCATGGGGAATTCCCTCATCTGTCAAGACTACTCGATCAGCTGGATTATTTGTGAGGCATCTCTCAATTGTCAGTTCCGGTGCAGACAGAATTACGTCATACCCTGTTCTTCGTGCATTTGTGATTACAAACTTTTGACTTGTCAGCAGAGCATGTAATGCATGAGAAGTGTACAGGGTCACTGGATGACCCATCGTGATTGTTGATGCTTTCTGATAGGCAAACGCTGCGGCTGCCAATCCTCTGTAACAGGGTGGCATGCCTTTTTCCACATTGTCAAGAGCTGTGCTATAGTATGCAATTGGCTTCTTCCCCATACTCTGTTGCTGTTGTGCTAAAATGGCTGATGCAAAACCTCGCCTTTCTGAGACATAGAGGTGAAATGGTTTTGTGTAGTCTGGACAGGCTAGTGCTGGGGCAGATTTTAGATCACTTTTGATTATTTCAAAGGCCTTTTTGCCTTCTTCTGTCCAGACCAGTCGTGCGCTAGATTTTGTCTGATCAGCTGCTTTCATCATGTCTCTGAGAGGTTGTGTTTTTAATGCAAAATCACAAATCCACGGTCTACTAAAACCAGCTAAACCCAAGAATGACAACATCTGTTGTACTGTTTGAGGTTGTGGTGTTTTCTGAATTGCTTCCACATGTGAGGGTGAGATTTTGCGTGTAGTGCCTTCGAGCACTCTACCCAAATATTCTACCTTTTGTTGGCAGAATTGCAATTTTTCCTTACTGACCTTGTGTCCATTATGAGCTAGGGTTTCCAGAACCTTTAACGAGTCCTTCATGCACTGTTCTTTAGTTTGACTACAAATTAGTAGGTCGTCCACATATTGGAGTAAACTGCTTTGAATGTCTAGATCTGCCAGATCTCGTGCTAACACCTGGTTAAAAATTGACGGACTTTCACAATACCCTTGTGGCAGACGCGTGTAGGTGTATTGTTTTCCCCCATATGTAAATGCAAACAGGAACTGAGACTCAGGGTGCAAAGGTACACTAAAAAATGCTGAGCATAAATCGATCACAGTGTACCATTTAGTCCCTTCGGGGATGTTTGTTAACAAAGTGTGTGGATCAGGTACTAAAGGATTTTCTGCTACCACCACACGATTTACTGGTCTTAAATCATGGACCAATCTCCATTTGTCTGAATTAGGTTTTCTGACCGGAAAAATGGGTGTGTTGCAAGGGCTGTTTGTTGGAATTAAGACTCCTGCTTCAACTAATCCCTCGATGGTTGGTCTTATCCCCTCTATCGCTTGTTGCGACAATGGGTACTGTTTCTGGTAAGGTAACTGCACACTGGGTTTTAATTGAATTTTCGCCAACCCTGATGACTTAACTAACCCTACATCTGTCTGATGTTCAGTCCATAACTTTTCCGGAATCTGTTTCAGTACCTGTTCTCTTTCTAGTCCAGTCTGTTCTACCTTCTGCTGCCATTGTCCAATTTGTCCTACTTGCGTTCTCACCTGCACCTGTCTGTTGATCAAAACGGTGTGAGCTACCACACTGTCTTCAGCTGTTAGTTTTATTTTGAGATATTTCCTGTCCAATGACACGCTCATATTTTCTCCTATTGGTATCCATTCAGTTTTCTGACTTGCTTCTCTGACCATTGGCCCTAAGTCTTTTGATTTAAAATTTTGCCTGATCATTAGGGAGACATGTGGAACAGAGTTCTCGACTGAATACCACTGTGCAATGTGGTCTGGTAGCTGTACTGTTGCAGCTATTCCTTGGGGACCAATGATCACGTTTTCTGCTTTGAGACTATACTGGTTTCCTTCTACATGTTCTCCCCACAAAGTCTCGTATTCTTCATCTTGTCCCCCCTCATCATACCTCATTGTGCAATGCCATGGTTTCCTGGTTTCCACACATTCTGGACGCATGTTCGTGAACCATGTTTTCCAGTGGTCATACAGCTTGTGAATTTCTGAGGATGTCACATCGAGTTCCAGCCAATAGACTTTATCCAGTGTCTGTTGTTCTATTTTTCTTTCCACCATCACATACTGTTGAGCTAGGCATTCGGGAAGTTCGACCCACACTCCTGTAGGTCCACAGAAGATTTTTGCTCCTAGCTTGCATAATACATCTCTGCCTAATAGATTTGCTGGGGTATCAGGGGAATACAACAATGGTGCTTGTATTGTGATTCCTTCTACTGTTATGTCTTGTGGCTCTGTAAAATGCAAAGTTTGAGTTTTACCCGAGAAGCCTACTGTCTTTACTGCTTTGCGTGAGAGGGGGAGCCTAGAGCCTTCTTTTCCAATACTTGTGAATGTTGCTCCTGTGTCAATCAAAAACGATGCTTGGAGCTGGTTACTTACATCCACCATTATGGTTGGTTCTTGTGCAGGGTACAGTGAGGTGGGGCACTGTACCAGCTCCCCCTCTGGCTTCTCTGGGCATCTTCACATGTTACCTTGAGGTGGCCCCGGAGGGCCGCCTCTAAAGTTTGCTTGAGTCTGTTGATTCTGCTGACTCTGGCCCATCCATGGTCCTGCCCAATTTCCGGGGTCTTGCCAACTTTGATTTTGTTGTTGGTTACCTTGCTGTTGTCTTATTGGATATGGGCAGTCTCTCATCATGTGGTTGGGATCTTGGCAGTTCCAGCATCTTCCTCCTCTCGGTGGTTGATAATTCCTTGGTCTTGGTTGAAACATTCCTCCTCTTCCTCTGCCTCTTCCTTGCCCCCACCCTCTGTTTTGTGGTGGATATTGTTGATATGTTGGATAGGCCATCATTGGTTGTCCCACGGGCATTAGTTGCTGATTTCCCTGATCTGGTATGTTTTGACCAGCTGAATCCTTCTGTGTATTCGTTGGTACCATCATGACTGCTGCTTGTTTAGCTGAACTTTTCTCTTCTTTGCGTTTTTCTTGATTTTCTTGTTTGCTCCGAGTTATCTCTCCAAGCTGTGCTTTGTGCAGCAATGTTATTAAATCTTCTGCTGCCTGTTTATTTGCTTCTTTCTTTTTCCTATACATTTCCACAGCATGTGTGACATTTGCCTGGAAAGCTGCCCAGGGCAAGGCATTAAGTCCCACAACTGACTCAAGTTTTTCTTGTACTTCACTTGGAAGTGCCCTTTTTAACATTATTTTGAACAATGTGATGTTAGCCGTTGTCTCATCCCATGCTGACCCCATCTCTTCGGCCCATGCTTTCTGTAATTTAAGAATAAAGGCAACAGCCCCCTCTTTTTCGTCCATTTTTAGGTTTTCTACCTTGGTTAAATCAGATTGAGTTGGGTATGCGGAGCGAAGTGCATTCCATACGTCATTTCTTTTCACTCCAAATGTCCAACGATCATACTTTTGATCCTTCCCCACTTCTCCTAGGTGTGCCTGATCCAATATTTCTATCATTTTAGCTTTTCCCAATGACTGTGTCAAAATTGCCTTGATATCTCCCATAGCCAGCATTTGTCCCATAGTCTGTTCTTCAAAGCGTGTTATCCATCTTTGTGCTCCTTCACATATGTTAGGCAGTCTGCTTATTAGTCCCGTAAGATCCATAAATGACCATGGTGTGTATACTGAGTCTGTGCCTTTTATAATGACTGGCATCTGCAAGGATTTTCGGTATTTAGTACTTATCCTTTCTTCTTCTTCCATGCTTTCCTCTTCATCATCATGATTCTTTCTTTGTACTTGTGACCTTGTCATTTTGTGTTCTTGTGGAAAGTTCGTTGTTGTTTCTCTTATTTTCTTCTGACTTTCCTTTCTTCCGGCCTTGACGTTGGTTTCTGGCTGATTCATTGACAGTTGAAGTTGTAGCTCATCAAGATATTGTTGGCACTGGTCCATTTTTTCTGAGCTTTTCTGTTCTGCTCTCTGTATTTCTGCCTCGAGTTGGGCATTTTCGTGTTGGTATAGCTTCACCTTTAATTGATGATTTTCACCTGTCACTTTCGTTATAATCTCCTTTGTCTGGCTCATTTCCCTTTGAGTGTCTTTTAGGATTTCTTCCATTTTTTCCATCCTCTTTTGGGTGTCTGCCAGTTCTTGTCTGTTTGCTGCATTTTCTTTTTCATGAAATGTCATTTCTTCCTGCAGAGTTTTTACCTCTGTGTGCAGTGGATCACTTTTCTGTGGCATTCTTGGCGTCATTTCCAATATTCCGTGAACATGCACTTTTTCCCCTCTTTCTGGGTTCAGAATAATAAACTCTTCTTCTTCTTTGCATTCTTCTCCTGAGTTTGAATCTTCTTTGCTTTCTTTTTTGTTTCTGAGGTCTGAAAGAGAGGTGGCTTTGCTTAGTCTTTCTTGTACTTTAGGGGTGCTTTCACCCCTTGTATGTCTTAGTGGCTGCTTTTTCTGGCAATGTCTTTGATTCTGGTCATACTCAGGCGGTTCCAATTCCTCTCGCTCTCTCTCCCATTCTTCAGGTGGGATATCTAGATCATAATCGTGTTCATAGTCATATCTCCCTTCGTTGCCGCTTTCTTCATCATTCCCCTCCTCTTCATCAGGAGTCTGAAATAACACTCTATTTGTTTGTCTTGCTCTTTCCTTGTTTATCTTGTTGTCTGGAGCTGGAAGTTCCATCCTCCCTTTAATCCGTCCTCCTGTTATGTCTAGTTGTATGTCATGATACTCTTTCTTTAGTACTGGGTAGAAGCTAATCACCTCATGCTTCTTTGCTTCAGCATATGGAGGTGGTTTTTTCTGTTCCTCAAACTCCTTCAATGGTGGGGCTGAGGCCTTTTCTGACCCTTTTCCCTCTTTACTTCCTGTTCCTTTCTCTGTCTTTTCTTTGTGTACTTTTAGCATTTCCCCCTCATGCTCGAACCACTCAATGATGTCTAATTTCCGTTTTGTCTTTTCCTTCTTTTCTTTCTTTATTTCTCCCCAATTTCTTATTCTGGTTGTAGTGTCTTAAACGTATAGTATCTTAAATGTGTAATATCTAAAAGCCTTAACTCATACAATTCTACAAATGGTGAAAGTCCTGAAACGGCCAAAGTTAATTACTGAACCATCTGGCCAGATGTTTTCCTTTAAGCCAAATGTATGAAAGGCCCATAGTGCTTATCTTATGAGCCGTGACTGAGAAAATGAAACGGATGGTCGTCTTTAAATCAGTATAAGCCGAAGTATAGAATATGATCCAGGATGCACATCCTCTTGGGAAAAGACCTCTGACCCGTTCTCACTGTATGTTAAGATGAATGGTCTGGGAAAATTAGCGCTGGTACATTTGAGATATATTAAATCTGGACAAAGACAGGTTTCACTTTAGGATAAACATTATTGCACAGTAGGCTCATATACATCTGTTATACATTAAGAGGCGGACCCAGAGAATGATCAGAATATATAATGAGTGTGCAGCCATGGATCGGGAGTCAGACTTTGAATCAGAGCGTGCTGACTCCAGGCTTGACCGGAAGGCCTGTAAAGATGCTATATTTCTGTGCTGAATAAAAATCATTATTTACACGAAATAACTGCGTCTACGGAGATTCCTTCCAACCGACAGCTACACTCCATCAAGACGACGAAATACACAACATGGTCTTCATTACATCACACTTTTCTTTATTAAATGTTCCCTCTTCTGGCCATTGCAAATCCCCAGTTGTCAGGTCTTTCCATTTTTTCATGTATTTTTTGATCTCCTTTTCAGCCCCTTTATGCCTTATAATTATCACATCCACAGGCGTGATTGGGGATTCCTCCGTACTCATGATGCACCCTTGTCTTGCTCTGTGTGCTTCTCTACGGTGGCCTGGGTTTCTATTTTGAGCAGACCACTTTAGATAGACGTTTATTCGTCTCACTGTTTTACAAGGTCGTGTTGGATTTTTCCGGCTTTGTCCACTTAACGAGTTGATTTTATCAACTAGAATTGAGGTGGCTGCACCTCTTTCCCACACTACCTCTTTAGGCTCTACTACAACAGTTGCTGTCAGTCCCGAGCAATAATTAGACTGTTCAGGTACTTCTGCATTTAATTCTATCAATGGTTCTTCGTCTTCACTGTTTGGGTCTGCTATGAAATCAAACAGGTGTATCACTGCTTTACTAGGTGTAGGGGCTTCCACTAGGGTGCGCAATACTGGGCTTAACAGTTGGGGTTTCCAGATGCTTCTTATTTTTTCATACCAGTTTTCCTCTGGAAATATCTGGTGTAATACCTCTATACCATGTAAACGTGTAATAGCCCACAATTTGTCTTGTATCTGCTTCTCTGTCTGTCTCCTCTCTATACCGTTTCTATCTTTGTATGTCCTTTCGTCCCAAAAATGGGTTCTAAGTCCGTTCGTTTCTATCTCTATGTCCATCAAGTTCACGCATTTATTTTGCTATATTCTCTTTATTTTATTTACTTGTTTATTTATTTATTTATTCTTTATTCAATCGCGCTGCGTGTGTGTGTGTGTGTGTGTGTGTGTGTACTATGCTCCGTGCGCCTATGCGCATGCGCACCCTCCCTCGTGCGCTCCGTGTCTGTATGCGCGTGCCCGCGCCCCCTCCTTCTCTGCTCCGTCTCTCGTCCACGCGCAGCTCTCCTGTACTTTAACGCGTGTGTGTGTATACCATACTATTTTATTAATAATACAGATATGACAATAATACAAGTATAATCACAATTTCATCTACAGACAGCACACAAGCATTCATAGAAATACACTCTTCAATCCGGCTTTCACAAACACACTCTTTACAAATAATATGACAGCAAAATATTTACACACTGCAGTTAACACAACGTACATGTACCCATGGCCATCACTTCATATCCTCGGGTCCCACCCCGTACTCATTACGGTGACTCTCCGAGCCTTTTTACTCTTATACTAACAACTCACAACCTTTTAAATGTACCCTTTCCACACCAGTTTGTGAATCTGGATCCCCTAGTAAAGACCTATGGTATCTTATCCTGTTTTTAGACCATATGAGAAGTGTTATCTTCTCACACCGGGACTTGAACCCGAATCACCAAGGCTTCACCTTTTGGGTCTACGCGATTTCGGCCTTGATAGTCTGCAACCTATTAGACCATATGGAAAGTCTAACAGACTAAGGTACAAATAATTAGCCGTAGTTCTACGTGGGTCCCACCCTGCGCCTCTTATACGCAGTGACTCTCCACCTTTTCAACTTTATTTCATGTGGGTCCCACCCTGCGCCTCTTATACGCAGTGACTCTCCACCTTTTCAACTTTATTTCATGTGGGTCCCACCCTGCGCCTCTTATACGCAGTGACTCTCCACCTTTTCAACTTTATTTCATGTGGGTCCCACCCTGCGCCTCTTATACGCAGTGACTCTCCACCTTTTCAACTTTATTTCATGTTTGCTTTTTCTCATACAACACTAAATTTTTTTCCACCCAATAGTTCTTGGACCCTAGGCCAGCAGTCTATACCCTCCCCGGGGCCGACAACCCTATGGGCATACAGTTACTAATCACAGACTTTGAGTATAACAGGTGTCTGCTTACCTTTTTCTCTGAATCTTGTTGTCAGCGGCTGCAGCCCACAGAATGTTCGGTCCCCTGTTCAGGTTTTCGACCTTTACGCTGACCTTCAGGGCCCCACGTTGGGCGCCATTAAATATGTCGGAACTCAGAGCCCGTCTCTGAGGCGACACATCGAGGGTGGATTCTTTTGTTCAGAAGATTCCCAATAATGCTCAGCCAGCTCTAGAAAAACTTAAATATAATAGACACAAACTGCCAATGAAGGATCCTCAGTCTCAGATGAGTAAAAGCAAACTTCTTTATTCCATACACGTTCCAATGAGCTCAATAGAAGATGGGTACCTCACATCAAAATGAACAGCACATCAAAATGATAGAGCACGCCAAAGTGAGGAAGTACAAGTACTGTCTGTTTCACGCTTGTATTTATACTCTGTAGCCACCGTATCTTTCTATTTTTTCTAATTTCTTCACCTTGAGTAATTCCCCTTATTTTCCGATCTTGCCCTCTTTTTTTCAATTCCCCTTATCTTTGACCTTGGTGCTTATTCCTCCAAACAACACCATATTTGGAGTTCCTGTTTTTTCCCAATTCCCCTTATATTCGGCCTTTTCCTTGATTTTATATAAAAAAAAATAAGTGAGTATAAAGCCCTTATTTTTCTGGATCCAACCATATGCTGTTTTCAGTCCTCCAAGTGTGAACACCATTTTTGCGGCCTATTTTGTCTTCCTGCACCTGCAATGGGTAAGTGTTATGCTTTACTCTTTTTATAATGCTGTTTGCTATTCTACATTTATTGAATTGAGTTATCTCAGTGTATTAGATTGTCTGTATACATGTGCTTGATTATATTATTTTATTTGATAGCTGCAAGTGCCCAGGTTATATTTTAATTGTGCATTCTGAACCGATTGTTGCATAGTATATAGAATTTTCTCTTGAATGTGTGTTATCCTTTGCCTACACCTAGCAGTCACCGTGATGCTACCCTGTCTAACATCTTATCTCTGTTGGTCTCTTTTGCTCAGCTCCGCCACGCAAACGTTCTGGAATATCTCCAATGGGTCTTCTTCGCAGACAATACCGCCAGTTCCAGCTCTCCTCACTTGCTGCTGAGCTTGCTCATTTCCTTGAACAACTCTCTGGCCTAACTGTTCCAGCGAATCCCTATCTGCCTCCTCGCATAGTGCAGAGCACTGCTACGCGCGACATGGGCACACAGACCTCTCCTGATCTCTCTGCTACCCGCTATCGAGCTTATGATGACAACTGCAGTGAAGGCTCCTGTCCCCCACCGTTTTCTCCCTATCCCTCACACTGGTCTCCCCTACATTATGATTATTCCCCTACATCTCCTGCGCCAAACCAACGTGCTCCTGTGCCTTCACCCGGCCTTGGGCCAAGCTACTCCTTCATGTCTCCTGCAGCTGCAGCAGCCCAACCGCCTTGCTATCCCAATAAAAATGCTTAAAACTCCCTCAAGGTCGTTTTCTGTCCTTCTTTATCTATTCCACACACTTATAACATTCAGTCAGAGAATCTATCCTACTCACACATGTAAATATCTTATTATTACTATTTTATACTTGGTGTAAATAAAGACTTGATTAACATATAGTTAAATAGGTGTTATCAAAACTACTTCTATTGTATCTAATAAGTTCTATATTTGATTTAGGTTTTTTTTTTTTGGATTAATGTTAGTTTGATTATAACATCCGCTAGATAAGGTTGATTAAAATTATTTCTCGACAACCGACGTCGCCGTCAGAGGGACCTGGAGGACCGACGTCGCCGTCAGAGGGACCTGGAGGACCGACGTCGCCATGCGGGGATCCCGGGGGCGATCCGCCGTCCTGAAGAGGACCCGGGGGCGAGACGTCGCCTTCTGTGGAGCCCGGGGGCGAGACGTCGCCTTCTGTGGAGCCTGGGGGCGAGCCGTCGCCTTCTGCGGGAGCCCGGGGGCGAGCCGTCGACTTCTGCGGGCGCCCGGGGGCGAGCCGTCGCCTTCTGCGGGCGCCCGGGGGCGAGCCGTCGCCTTTTGCGGGCGCCCGGGGGCGAGCCGTCGCCTTCTGGGGGCGAGCCGTCGCCTTCTGCGGGACTGTGGGGTGAGCCGTCGCCTTCTGCGGGCGCTGGAGACGAGCCGTCGCCTTCTGCGGGACTGTGGGGTGAGCCGTCGCGCGACATGGGCACACAGACCTCTCCTGATCTCTCTGCTACCCGCTATCGAGCTTATGATGACAACTGCAGTGAAGGCTCCTGTCCCCCACCGTTTTCTCCCTATCCCTCACACTGGTCTCCCAATGATTATTCCCCTACATCTCCTGCGCCAAACCAACGTGCTCCTGTGCCTTCACCCGGCCTTGGGCCAAGCTACTCCTTCATGTCTCCTGCAGCTGCAGCAGCCCAACCGCCTTGCTATCCCAATAAAAATGCTTAAAACTCCCTCAAGGTCGTTTTCTGTCCTTCTTTATCTATTCCACACACTTATAACATTCAGTCAGAGAATCTATCCTACTCACACATGTAAATATCTTATTATTACTATTTTATACTTGGTGTAAATAAAGACTTGATTAACATATAGTTAAATAGGTGTTATCAAAACTACTTCTATTGTATCTAATAAGTTCTATATTTGATTTGGTTTTTTTTTTTATGGATTAATGTTAGTTTGATTATAACATCCGCTAGATAAGGTTGATTAAAATTATTTCTCGACAACCGACGTCGCCGTCAGAGGGACCTGGAGGACCGACGTCGCCGTCAGAGGGACCTGGAGGACCGACGTCGCCATGCGGGGATCCCGGGGGCGATCCGTCGTCCTGAAGAGGACCCGGGGGCGAGACGTCGCCTTCTGTGGAGCCCGGGGGCGAGCCGTCGCCTTCTGTGGAGCCCGGGGGCGAGCCGTCGCCTTCTGCGGGAGCCCGGGGGCGAGCCGTCGCCTTCTGCGGGAGCCCGGGGGCGAGCCGTCGCCTTCTGCGGGCGCCCGGGGGCGAGCCGTCGCCTTCTGCGGGCGCCCGGGGGCGAACCGTCGCCTTCTGCGGGCGCCCGGGGGCGAGCCGTCGCCTTCTGGGGGCGAGCTGTCGCCTTCTGCGGGACTGTGGGGTGAGCCGTCGCCTTCTGCGGGCGCTGGAGACGAGCCGTCGCCTTCTGCGGGACTGTGGGGTGAGCCGTCGCCTTCTGCGGGACTGTGGGGTGAGCCGTCGCCGTCGGTGGAACCCGGGGGCAGCGGTTCAACTTCCCTTTCGCAGTCCTGGAGCCGGGGTGAGTGCACAGGGAAACCCCTGGGCGTAGGGGCGCTCCTTGGGACCCTTAGGAGCAGATCGGAGCCTACTGAGCAGCCTGGAAATGAGGTGAAGCCTGCCTGGAGATCCACGAGCGGAGAAGGGCTCGCCTGGAGGTCCACGACATCAGTGGAGCTCTCTTTGGGACACTGAAGCGGAGACGAGCTCGTGGGGTCGCTCGGAGGCGGAGACGAGCTCTCGGGAGGAGCCTGGAGCGGAGACGAGCTCTCGGGAGGAGCCTGGAGCGGAGTCGTGCCCTCTTGAGGAGCCTGGAGCTGGGCGGAGCTCTCTGGAGGGACCTGGAGCTGGGCGGAGCTCTCTGGAGGGACCTGGAGCTGGGCGGAGCTCTCTGGAGGGACCTGGAACTGGGCGGAGCTCTCTGGAGGGACCTGGAGCTGGGCGGAGCTCTCTGGAGGGACCTGGAGCGGAGCCGAGCTTTCCATGGGCGAGATGTCGCCTTGGAAGGGGCTCTGGGATGGGGAGTCGTCTGGAAAGGGACTCGGAGGAGTCACTTCGCCTTCTGTGACCGGAGGTGTCGGCGCGGCGCTCTCGTGACGACTCTGTGGCGGGAAAGCATGCTCCTGGAGGCTCTGTGGCGGCGCGGCGCTCTCGTGACGACTCTGTGGTGGCGGGAACGCATGCTCCTGGAGACTCTGTGGCGGCGCGGCGCTCTCGTGACGACTCTGTGGCGGCGGGAAAGCATGCTCCTGGAGACTCTGTGGCGGCGCGGCGCTCTCGTGACGACTCTGTGGCGGCGGGAAAGCATGCTCCTGGAGACTCTGTGGCGGCGCGGCGCTCTCGTGAAGACTCTGTGGCGGCACGGCGCTCTCGTGAAGACTCTGTGGCTGCACGGCGCTCTCGTGAAGACTCTGTGGCGGCGCGGCGCTCTCGTGAAGACTCTGTGGCGGCGCGGCGCTCTCGTGAAGACTCTGTGGCGGCGCGGCGCTCTCGTGAAGACTCTGTGGCGGCGGGAAAGCACGCTCCTGGAGACACTGTGGCGGGAAAGCACGCTCCTGGAGACACTGTGGTGGCGTGGCACGCCCACGGGAACCTCGGAACAGAGCGGCACGCCTGTAGAAGCTCTGTGACGGCATGGTGTGCTCGCCGACGCTCGGAGATGGTGTGGTGCGTCCACGAGAACCCCGGAACACAGCAGCACGCTGGTAGAGACCCTGAGATGAAGCAGCCCTCTCATCAAAACATTGGGGCTGAGCTGCAGGCTCATGGGAGACCCGGCACGGAGCCGCGTGCTCTTGAGAACCTTGGAATGGAGCACCTTCCTCCTCAAGGGGACTGTAGTGGAGATCCACCACCTCTATCCCCAACTTCCCCAGAAGCAGCCCGCTGAATTCGGCGAGTGAGCCGAATTTGCCCCCTTTGGCGCTCCATAGTGAGCTGGCTTTGGCAAGAACTTCTCCAGACAGGAGGGAAATACAGAGGGCAATCTTGGCTCGTTCGGAAGGAAACCGGGAAATGTTAACAGCCACATACTCGCCGATGCCTTGCAGAAATCCGCCCAATTCGTCTTTTTTCCCCGAGTAACGAGCCGGTAATCCCCTCGCGCTCTCTGAGGGGCGTGGCGCAGCCGCGCTCTCATGATCCGGCTTCTGTGGATCTGAACCGCGAGAAGCGGCACTGAGCTTCCGGAGGAAATCCGAAGCCGGGTTCAGCTGCCGATCCGTTGCGGTCGGAATCGCGGAATGGCGAATCCGCGTTCGGTATAGGTCGGTCGTTCTGTCAGGCTGCAGACGCGGAAGCCGATATAGTCCGATCATTGTCCTTTTATTTCAACAACCGTACAACACAGAAACACTCATAAGCCGTTGAAAACAACAAACAAAGACATCCGCTCGATACGCGTTGTCCGCTATGAGTTCGAATGTCCCAAGCATAATCCATAAAGCCTTCGGCAATGAGTAATCCAAGTCGGAAGTGGAATTCGCATATACAGCCGGCGGTCAAGCAGCCACGCGATTGTCCAGCTTGACAATATAACGACCGACAGCCTGTGACTCAAGAACGTGAGTTTATGTAGTCTGATCTTTCATGAGCCACAGCTGTCGGTAATCTTGGGAAGCAGCGTGACTGCTATCGAGGGGGGCGTGGCAGGGTGGATCTCTGACAGCTACAGACGGGGGCGTGGCAGGGTGAATCCCTGACAGCTACAGAGGGGGGCGTGGCAGGGTGAATCCCTGACAGATGTATTCATTATTATTTATTGATAGAGACTCAAAGCACTTTTGTACTTTGCTCTGGATGAGAGAGAGTGATAAATGCTGTAAATATTAAGCGATAGAACATTTTTAATAATCAATGTAGTGCACAAACTGAGCACTTGGTCATGTATATTTAAAAAAGCACAAAAAAACTAAAGTGATTAAAATAACGTGTTTGCTCCTCATTAACAGATATATAAAAATACACCCTTTTTTTTTACACTATTACACTTTTACACTAATTGTTTCACTGGGTACTGTTCCAACTGTACAGTTGAAATGACAAAACCTACATTGACCTAAAAAATATTTTTTTTTATGTTAAAACCACTACAATTTTAAAATTTTGTCATTTTGAGCTGGGCCTATTTTCTTTTGCCCAGGAGTATAGGTACAGTTCTTTTCAGGTCCATCTTATTTTGTCACTGCAGGCAAACAAGGTATGCCGATTTACATGTCTCATGAAGCACATAATAGGCCATAAGGTGAACTAGGAAAAAGTGGCTAGAAAGTGATTTTTCTTCCCACGTCTGGGCACTACTTTTTAAAGGCATTTTTGCATAGACAACACCCTTTTGGACTTAATGTTAAAAGTTCTCCACAAAAAATCCTCCAGTTTTTTGTCACGATCCATAAATGTGTATAATTGTGAATAAAAAAAAAAAACTTAAATCTTATGCTGCTGGCTTTGCTTATAACTTTATTTTTCATTTTAGCAACATAAAATCAAATTGACCTTTATACATGTACCTAAACATTTGAGAAAGGTGTTGGTGCATTAAACACTCAAGTGTGAAAGTAGACCATCAAATATGGAAAATTTGTAGGAAATATGTATGTATTATACATCAAATTTTGTGTAATGTGTAATCACAGAAACATAAACAAGCAGCACACTTTGTCCCATGTTTTCTGAAATCACTCAAAATGCGACCCCCCCCCCAATAATTATAAATAATGCCAAAAATTAACAATTCCACAACAGATTCATTACAACTAAAAATAAGCTTAAGATAATGCACAGCACATCTTTAATCATAAGTATCATCATCAGAGCCATCATCCCATGTAGCGCTTTCCTCTGTTTCCTTTGAAACATTTGCACAATTTTGGCAGCGACAAAAATCAGTACAAGAAAGTCTTGCAGACATACAGGAACATCTTCCAGTCGCACATTTGCTTTGCTTGTAACTGCAGTGGACTACCTGCAAAACACTTTCAGGTGCAGGATTTCTAGTCATCCAGGTCACTGTTAACTCCCCATCCTCGAGGTGCCATCCATTGCCAATGGGTGAAGGGGCACACATTATACCTTTCAGAGAATGTCTCATTATGACTGCTTGGTAGTTTGCCCTTTTGCAGTGTTGGTGGAGGGCATCACTTGTCGTGGGCATGGATAGTTCTGGCAAAGCCGATGATGCCATGCAGAATGCTTTGTATCTTGCATCATTCACATTTTCAGCAGATGACTGGCCTTAGAGGTGGCACACATATTTGCAAAGTATGTCAAAGGTAGACTGGTCCAGGTTAAAACTTTTACCCAGATTTGTAAATGCATTCAGTTATTTCTCTTTCTCATAAGCAACAGAAAATGCCTTTCTTTTGCCTTTGCCATAAAAGGCACTTGTAGAGTCACAACCTAAAAAGGTATGGATCCCAATAAGTGCCAAACACACAATGGTGCTAAGAGCTGATGACAGCTTAGCCAAATCAATGATCCTCGTTTTCTTGCCAATGAGGAAACTCCCTTTTGTAGTAGTTGTCTGTTTTTTGTTGACACAGGTTGAACTACAGAACTTTGAAGCATAATCCCATTTGTGTGGTGAGTAGTTCCATGACCTGATAATGTCTCCTCCCCAAAGTCAATATTGTCCCACACAAGTATTGTATGAACAGTCTTTGAAAACCCCTTTGGTATTTTGTCTCTGCCCTCTACTTGTTGAAGTTGGGCAAGGCTACTGTCTAGACTGACAACTGTGTCCCATGATGCACAATGCCCTAGTCTATTTAGAAGTGACACAATCTGTGAAAAACCAGTTAAATGGCGAATGGTTAGACCAAAGACACAATGATTTGGGTGTTTGCCTCCGGCCCTTAGATGCAAGATACACAATGTCTTGACAAATAGATATCACTTTTAGGTTCAAATCATCTGTTATATCAACATAATGGGCCAGTGTTGGGTTCTCAGTTGCACCAATAATCCAGGGAATTAGATTGTACAGTTCGAGTGGCACAACAGATTTTGCTTTACTCACATTTAAATCATCTGATGTGGGTGGCCATGGACATGTTATACCGGGAGAGTCACATAGGAGCATCTTTAATATCAATGCTGCATTATAAAGTGCCCGTGTGTCCTCTATAGTATTGATAGAGCCCACTGAAGTTTGTCTTTGAGGACCCGCTGTTTTACTTGACGTGTTTTCACCGTCACTTTGGCTAGTTACCTCAGTTGACTCGGTTGTTTCTGTACCTAATAAATGAGGGAGCCTGTCAGTCAGCTTATCTGCAGACAGTGTCTCAACAAAAACCAGCTCACTGATGTTGCGCTTGTTGGGTGAGTGAAACACCAGCTGGGTGAAATCACGACTCAGCCTCCTCTTCAATTTATCCTGCCTGAAACAAAGATACATCGAAAGAGGATTACAACAGTATAAATAAAGATATATTCCCACTGAAAACAACTTAATTAAAATACACTGTGTACCAGCTTCTACACGTTATATAATATGATTATCATTATCATAAATCCAATTTTTGTAAGAAAAAAAACAAAATGTTGCATAAACATTGTTTTCAAAGCTGTGTAATAAATAGAAACTTGTGGTGTTTTAATTACCATAATTTCCGGACTATAAAGCGCACCCTTATAAAAGCCGCACCCACTGAATTTGACAAATATTTTTATTTTTAACATAAATAGGCCGCACTTGTCTATAAGCCGAAGGTGTCTACACTAATGAACTTTACACAGGCTTTAAGGAAAGACACTTTACACACGGTGTAACGGGTGTGTGGTAGAGCGGACTTACGGGTTCGCCTTCTACCCAAATGATGGCAATACTCGCTGTGATGTTCCGTGTAAAGTGGTGTTTATTTTCAGCGTGCTCAAGTGCAAAGTCCAAATTATATACAATACCCCATGAAAGAAAAAGTGGCAAAATAACAACACAAAGACAATTATGATGAAAGTAAAGAAATCTATATACAAAATAGGTGCACCTGCTCATGTGCATTCACTACAATGCTTCTCAGACCTCGTTCTCCCCACAATGCACCACTCCTACCACTCCCCTCAATTGACTTGGGAGACTGGTTTATAAAGTGTTAGCCCCTCCCCTTGGACTCAACCGTTTCACCCAAAGGGGTTTGGTTTTACCCAATTTCACCCAAAGGGGCTTAATAACAATATAAATATCATAATAAATAATAAACATAATAACAATAACAACACTAATAATAACATTAATAATGATAACGAAAATTACAACAATGTCAATAATAATAATAATCACCCACAAAAAAAAAATGGCCCATCAACATAAATTTGCCGACTTCCGGTTTTGCCGCGCATGCGTGACGTAGCGCTGGCGCTTTAAAGCCAGCCGCTATTCAGCGCTCCGGTTGGCTGCCATCCAAGCCCAACCCGGAAGACCGACGCAACAAACAGGTGAGTACACAAAGTTTTAGGAAGTCCTTCCGTTTGTGTGTGTGTGTGTGTGTGTGTGTGTGTGTGTGTGTGTGTGTGTGTGTGCGCTTATTGTCCGGGATGAGAGATGAAAGAATGAAGCGAGTGTGTGTGTGTGTGTGTGTGTGTGTGTGTGTGTGTGTGTGTGTGTGTGCGAGCGGCGTGCTACCAGCGTGTTTGTGCACCCACAGCGCTGTAGCAAGAAACAGAGGAGACGTGAAAGTATAGTGTGTATTGTCATGCTGACCATAGGGACAGTTCACTCTGTCACATCACCTTCCCCATCTGCAAGCCGCAAGCTTGCCGGGTGGCGAGACAGGTAGTCAGCAGTCAGGTTCTGTTTCCCTGGACGATGTCTGATTCTGAAGTTGTATGGCTGCAAGGAAAGGAACCACCTGGTCACCCGAGCATTGTGGTCCTTCATGGTGTGGATCCAGTTTAATGCTCTGTGGTCTGTTTCCAGGGTGAATTCTCTTCCTAGCAGATAGTACTTCAGACTCTCCAGGGCCCACTTGATTGCCAGGCATTCCTTTTCAATAGTGGAGTACCGGGTTTCACGTGGCAGCAGTTTCCGACTCAGAAAGGCGACTGGTCTCTGGTTGCCTTCCTCACCCTGGGTCAAGACTGCTCCAATGCCCACCGTAGATGCATCAACCTGGACGGTGAACCGCTGTGTGAAGTCTGGACTGCGTAGGACAGGCTCTGCACACATTCTTTCCTTCAGGGGGACGAAGGCTGTCTCGCAGTCGTTAGTCCACCTTATAGGGTTCTTCACCGCCTTTCCCAGCAGGTCGGTCAGCGGTCCTGCAGTGGTGGAGAAAATTGGAAAGAACCGCCGGTACCATCCCACCAGTCCTAAGAAGGACCTGACCTCCTTCTTAGTTGTAGGCCTCGGGCTGTTGCGAATGGCTTCCACCTTGTCCACTTGCGGCCTCAGCTCTCCGTCACCCAATCGGTAACCCAGGTAGTCTGCCTCAGCCACGGCCCACACACATTTAGCCATGTTCAGTGTCAGGCCTGCCTTCTGGATCCTCCTCAGAGTCTGCTCGAGGTGGTTCAGGTGATCAGCCAAGGTCTCACTATGGACCACCACATCGTCCAGATATGCGGCCGACCATTCTTCCCCGCCTTGCAGCACTTGGTCCATCAACCTTTGGAACGTTGCTGGTGCCCCGTGTAGGCCGAAGGGAAGAACCGTGAACTGGAACAGTCCAAGTGGGGTCCTGAATGCTGTGTAAGGTCGGGACGTCTTTTCCAGAGGCACCTGCCAATATCCCTTACACAGGTCCAAGGTGGTCACGTACTTGGCTCCCCCGATCTTTTCCAGCAAATCATCAATGCGTGGCATCGGGTACGCGTCGAACTGGGACTGGGAGTTTAATTGACGGAAGTCAATGCAGATGCGGAGGGTGTTATCCTTCTTCGGTACGATGACCACCGGACTACTCCATTCACTGCTTGACAGCTCGATTACTCCCATCTCCAGCATAGTCCTAACTTCCGCCTTCAGTGGTGCCACCAGCCTCTCAGGTACCCGATACGGTCTCTGTCGAGATGGGGTTGTATTTGTCAGGCGGATCTTGTGGTGTACCAGGTTGGTCCGTGCAGGCCTCTGACGAAACAACGCCGGGTATCGTCCAAAGAGCGTTTGCAGCTCAGCCTGTTTGGGTGCCTCCAGGTGTCCGAGGTCTACCTCTGCTGGCTGTGTCTGCCCGCTAGCCTTTGGTTCCGGATGATCCTCCTCCTGATCTTCCTCCACCTTCTGAATGAGCGTACCGGGTCTGCCTTTTCGCTGGGAGGCTCTTTCCACTCCTTCAGCAGGTTAATATGGTAAGTTTGCTTTGCCTTGCCTTTGTCAGGATGATAGATCTCGTACGATGTCTGCCCCATCCTCCGTACCACACTGTAGTGCCCCTGCCACTTCATAAGGAGCTTACTCGTGGACGTTGGCAGCAACAACAGTACTTTCTGTCCTGGTCGTAGCTCTCTGGAACGGGCTTGCTGGTCATACCACGTCTTCTGGTACTTTTGAGCCTTTTGCCAGCTTCCTGTAGTTTTCCAGACGATCCATCATCTCTAGGATGTACTGGACTATGCCCTTTTCAGCCTTATTTTCTAAACAAGGGTCCTTCCAGTTTCTCCGGAGGAGATCCAGAGGTCCTTGGACCTGCCAACCATACAGGAGCTCGAAGGGTGAGAAGCCAGTCGATGCTTGTGGCACCTCCCGGTAGGCAAATAGCACGAAAGGTAGCCATTTGTCCCAGTCCCTTCCAGTGTCTGACACAAACTTCCACAGCATGCTTTCGAACGTTTTAGTGAAGCGCTTCACCAGTCCATCTGTCTGATGGTGGTATGGACTGGTCTTGATAGCGGTGATCCCCAGCTGTCAGTGTAACTGTTTCATCAGCTTTTAGGTGAAGTTAGTCCCTTGGTCCGTGAGGATCTCTCCTGGGATTCCCACCCGAGAAAACAGCTGAATTAGAGCATTTATGATCTTAGGGGTGGTGATGGAGCGGAGAGGAAATGCCTCTGGGTACCTAGTGGCGTAGTCACTAATGACAAGGATATACTGATATCCTGTACTGCTCTTCTCCAGTGGCCCTACTATGTCCATAGCGAATGGGAATGGGACAGAGATTACGGGCAATGGTTGTAGAGGGGCCCTGTCTCGTCGTCGCACAGCACTAGTCTGCTGACAGGTGGGGCATGTGGTGCAGTACTTTTGTACATCCGTGTACAACGCCGGCCAGACGAATCGTGAGCTGATACGTGCGTAGGTCTTCTGCAGAGCCAGATGTCCCGCCCAGGGAACTGTATGTGCTAGATGCAGCACCACAGGGCGACAACATCTCGGCACCACCAACCTGGTTACATCCGATGCTTGCATATAAAGTATATCGTTGTTTATGACGTACAGCTCCCCACACACGTCCGCTTGCTTGCCTTGCAACGCTTTCTCAAATAAAGGTTTTAACGACTCGTCTGCGCGCTGCAGCTACGCGATGTTTACCAGTACAGTCCATCCACTGACCTCCAGTCCTTCGGTTTTACTCTCCGGCACCGGGGTACCAAGTCCTTTCTCCAGCCGACGTTGGCGACGTGATTTTCTGGGCCCCTTGGTCCCGCCCTGCAACAAGCTACTGTCCATGTCAGGCAACGGCTGCAGTCCCATCTTAGCTTGGGCCCGAGTGACGACTGGACAGGCTAGCTGGATGTTGGATCTCACTCGTTCTTCGTGTGTGTGTGTGTGTGTGTGTGTGTGTGTGTGTGTGTGTGTGTGTGTGTGTGTGTGTGTGTGCGCGCGAGCGGCCTGCTACCAGCATGTGTGTGCACCCACAGCGCTGTAGCAAGAAACAGAGGAGACGTGAAAGTATAGTGTGTATTGTCATGCTGACCATAGGCACAGTTCACTCTGTCACAGGGTGAAATATGTTGCGCTTCTATTAGGAGCATAGCGGTATTTTTGGGAATAGCCTGGCACTGCGTTCCTCCAGTATTACTGCGTGTATGGAGACTGAGGATTATGTCCTTTTTATTTTCTGATGCTCATTTCTAAGTTTCTTTGACTAACCCATAACGCTGTTGCCAAGAAAAATAAAAAAGCACGAGTTTTGGAAACCTGTCTGTGCTTATATGATTTTTGGTGAAAAACTGGAGTTAGCGAGCTCTCCCTTCACCCAGACTCAACGCGTTACAACGGCTTGTATCTAAACAGTAGCCGACCAAGTAAGTCATTGTTCACTGTTTTCCTCCTTCCTTTCACAACTACAGTGGTACCTTGACCTACGAGTGCATTAATGTACGAGTTTTCCTTTTTTACGCAAGCAAAAAATTAAGGTACGAGCTCGAGACGCCGCTGCTAGATGACGAAGCGAAGCCAGAAAGAGAAGACTGTGACGAAAATTAAGATAAGCAAAGAAGAAAAAGTAAAAATGTTAAAAGTTTAGGGATACGTAGTGTACAGGAGTGATAGTAAAAAACAAGTTTTTCCTCCGCCTCCGCTTATCGCCTCTCCCCCCCTTCACACACACACACACACACACACACCCCACCGGCGTTTTCGTTAGCTCAAGTCGTCTCATCTCCAAGGAAAATACACTGAATAAAACCTTATTATATCTTTACATACTCTTTCTATTATGTTTTTATACAAGATTTGTTATTTAGAAATGTATTTTCCAATTTAATAACATGAAACATAAAAACGGGGTCATTTTAAGGGTTGGAACGGATTAATGCCATTTTAAGTATTTTCAATATGGAAAACTGATTTGATGTGCGAGCAAATTAAGTTTACCAGCTCGTCCACAGAACGAATTAAACTCGTAGGTCAAGGTACCACTGTATTTCTCTGGGGAGTTTATCTTTTGTCATCATCGTGCGCCACTGGTAGAAGTTTTTCTCCCAAAGCCATGCAGCTCAAAACACAGGTGAGGTGCGTTTTTTTCGTTACCGTTCGGAAACTTAATTGGACTAATGTTATGGGGTTCAGTCTTTTGGCTTGAAGAAAACCCAGGAAAAATACATAAATTAGCCGCTTCGTTGTTTAAGCCGCAGGGTTCAAAACGTGGGGAAAAAAGTAGCAGCTTATAGTCCGAAAGATACGGTACCTGTAGTTTGTAGCATCAAGATCTTGTTCAAGATGTTCTTTCACAAGATTTTAAAAGATCCTTTTTAGCTGCATTATTGTCAGCACCTCTTGGTTTACACTTATTCTATGACGGATGATCCTCTCACAGAAGATCTTGTAGCTGATATCGAAGGTTGGCTCATTTCTGAAAAGAAAACACAGAAAAGATTATATATGATATTACTTTAACTTTATAATGATATTACCATAACTATTTCACACTGGCTTCCATTTTAAATATACAATATTATAATTGGTAATAAAACATTACTTGTTCATTCACCCTTCACAAACCACTACACATTTGATCATATTGAATTACTGTGAATTACTTGTGCAGTCAAAACTGTGTTTACAGACAAATATACAGACTATGCAGATAGATGGTTTACCTTTAAAATTAATTTTTAATTATCATTTGATAATGCAATATATTAACTCACTGTTCTTCTGAGGTCCCAGGAACTGTTGCAGTAGACTTCGTCAAGAACCTGGTGTACTGTCTGTAACAGGACTTGTGGTATCGCACCTCCAGACAGAGGTGTCTTTGTCTAGAATATGCACAAGAATGCTAGTGTCTTCCTTCATCTCAGCAGCTTTCAGCAACTGGCCTGTAAATAAATATTATATTATACAATAAAAAACGAGATTGTAAATAAAAACCATTATATAAAAACGGTTAACCGTTAAACAATATTGAGTATTTTGGTTGTAGCTGTATGCAAAACAATAAATAATTTGTAAACATTACATAAATGATGTAATTGTAATTTTAATTTAGCCATGGTATCCAGCATATAGCATAAAACGTTAAAGTTAAAACTTGTTTGTGTGTGTGTGTGTGTGTGTGTGTGTGTGTGTGTGTGTGTGTGTGTGTGTGTGTGTGTACCCACCTGCACACAATGTTTCTGCCTGTGAAAGATGGTCCTTCTGTCGTTTGCCTGCCACAGTAATGTACTTGTCCGTTTTCTTATAAATGATGCACAAGGCAGGAAGCACAGGACCTGCACAAGCTACTGGCAGCCTGTCATGGACCTGTTTCTTTTTAGGACATTCAGTTGTTGAGGTACTACAACTCGATGACATAGACTGGTCTTTGTGAGCATCTTGAATTTCAGGATGCTGTATGACAGGTTTCTCTGCCGCATCCAGGCGCTTTTTGTCAATAAAACGCCTGTAGCAAGTGAAATGAAACCCAGCGTCTTCGGGAACATTTTCAAATTCAATTTCTAGACAATGTTTGTATGTTTCTGCTATTCTCTGATTCTCACCATGCAAACCAAGCCACCGTTTGACGCCATTTCTGTATGTATCCCGTCGTGTGTGTGTGTAAAATCCTTCGTTTCTTCTTTCTTTATGGACGCGAGATGCATATTGCATTGTTTATAATCCTTTTTACGGAGTTTAGAATGAGGTCTGACTGTAATTTCCTCTTCTTCACTACTCAATGCTGACAGTTTTGGGACTTTTCGGCACCGGGGTACCAAGTCCTTTCTCCAGCCGACGTTGGCGACGTGATTTTCTGGGCCCCTTGGTCCCGCCCTGCAACAAGCTACTGTCCATGTCAGGCAACGGCTGCAGTCCCATCTTAGCTTGGGCCCGAGTGACGACTGGACAGGCTAGCTGGATGTTGGATCTCACTCGTTCTTCGTGTGTGTGTGTGTGTGTGTGTGTGTGTGTGTGTGCGCGTGTGTGTGTGTGTGTGTGTGCGCGCGCGAGCGGCGTGCTACCAGCATGTGTGTGCACCCACAGCGCTGTAGCAAGAAACAGAGGAGACGTGAAAGTATAGTGTGTATTGTCATGCTGACCATAGGCACAGTTCACTCTGTCACAGGGTGAAATATGTTGCGCTTCTATTAGGAGCATAGCGGTATTTTTGGGAATAGCCTGGCACTGCGTTCCTCCTCGAGATGCATATTGCATTGTTTATAATCCTTTTTACGGAGTTTAGAATGAGGTCTGACTGTAATTTCCTCTTCTTCACTACTCAATGCTGACAACAAGGGCACAGGCATCTTGGATTCATCGTTCCAAAAATCGTTCCACCTTATTGGTTGTGCTTCCTACATTGGTTGTGCTTCGCATCACTCATGATCAAAATATGATTACGCGATAAAGGAAATATTGCCAACTTTAAACACTAATAAAAAATAAACTGCTGGATTATACATGGAGAACTTGCTCAAAACCAATAGCTCTTTTTATTGGAATGGAAAGAATTTAGTGCCCCATATATGGGAACAGGATGAAACGAAAAACGGCTTCACCTTACAGCCCATAACAGTTTATTCCCAATATTCAGTGGTCTACAGGGATTTCAGGGACTCCTAATCTCATATCCAGGTTTTGGGACTGGCATAGGCAGGGTTTTCTCTCAACAATGTTCTATTTCCTAAACCAAAATGATAAGAAGGAGACAGTTTGAACTGCTATATTGCTTCACCCCAGATCTAAGTCTGTGACTTCCTTATTCCAGGGAATGCATGTCTTTTAAAACATGTCTAAAGATAAAGTGATGTATTAACCCATTGGTAACAGAGACAAACATGCGAGCTGTTGAACGTGCAGTGTTTGTGGTTATAACACAATCAGCAGATACAGAAGTGTGCTATTTTTTCACCCCTGAAAAAGAGAAAACTTTGTGGTCAATCGTCTATATTTACTCTGAAACAACATTTTCCATTACCCTGCCTGTTCGGTCCATTCACCCCTTACACTAGTGCAGAATTTGACTGAATTCTTTTTAGGATTTATAATGTAACTTACTTCAGACAAAATAACAAGTTTTATATAAAGTTTGTTCAGAGAAATAAACATTATGCAATTTAAAGTTATTTTGGTTGTTGTTTGTTTGTAAACAGGAGGTTTTGCATTAGAAATGTTCATTCGAAAAGAAAGAACAACTATTCACACAATATAAAACTACATATTCCATTTGACTGTCAGTCAGGTCTCTTCCCCATTTACTAGCGTTTCTATCCTTTTATACTAGCTCTTCACTACAGAGAGGGAATCAAAATATCCATCATAGTGTGGTATCAAGTTACCACAGAAATACTGGCTTCATAACATTCTCAAGTACGTGCAAAAATCTGTTTTGTTCATCAAAAGTTTTCTGCCTGTGCCCAAGACAAAGGTTTTTAAAAAAACGCTACCCTTTCAACACTCTAGCCCTGCTCACATACTGTATCTTAGGGTGTTTTCACACCTAGTTTGTTTGAGGCCTCCAAACGCTCTCGGAGCGGTTCAGTGTCTATATGAGAACAAACCAAGTGATCTCAGACCCCTTAAAAGGACCCAGAAGCGAACCGTACTCGGACCACCTCCAGAGGTGGTCTGAGAACGGTTCGTTTGTGGGTCCGTTTGTGGTTCGATTTGTTTGTGACATGTGAAAGCATTGAGGTCCCGGTCCGCTTTGCGTTTCGTTTCAGCAAATGTCCCTGGGGGCTTGCCATACCTGCAGCCGTGTTCCGTCACTGCTGAAACACAAAACTTTTCGACATGGCAGGTCGCGAAGTCGTGTGGTCTTATGAAGAAAGCTGTGCACTTATTGATATTTGTAAAGAGGATGAAATTAAACGCCAACTATTCCCAACACATAAAAACATAAAATTATTTATTCTGTTTTCCCAAAAACTGAAGGAAAGGGCCTACAACAGAACAGCACTACAATGTCGTGTAAAAGTGAAAAATTACGACAGAAGTACATGAGCACACGTGATCAAATTTCACAGAATTCTGGGTTCTGAGTTCTTATAAGGATGAGGTGTGAACACGAAAGGGTCTGAGATCACTTCAATACTAAAGAGGACCAAAAAGAGAACCCAGTTCTATATGTGAAAACACCCTTACTAATCTTCCTTAAAAATGACCCCTCAGGGTGTTTTCACATATAGTTCGTTTTAAAAGAACCAAACCCAGTTCACTTAAAGTGAACAGGACAGGAATCCTTGATTTCAGCAGACTCCCTAACGACGCATTTTATCACGTGTGCTCATGTACTTTTCTCGTAGTTTTTTCACTTTTACACGACATTGTAGTGCTGTTCTGTTGTAGCCCCTTTCCTACAGTTTTTGGGAAAACAGAATAAATAATTTTATGTTTTTATGTGTTGGGAATAGTTGGCGTTTAATTTCATCCTCTTTCCAAATATCAATAAGTGCACAGCTTTCTTCATAAGACCACACAACTTCGCGACCTGCCATGTTGAAAAGTTTTGTGTTTCAGCAGTGACGGAACACGGCTGCAGGTATGGCAAGCCTCCAGGGACATTTGGCGAAACGAACCGCAAAGCGGACCGGGACCTCAATGCTTTCACATGTCACAAACAAATCGAACCACAAACGGACCCACAAACGAACCGTACTCGGACCACCTCCGGAGGTGGTCCGAGTACGGTTCGCTTCTGGGTCCTTTTAAGGGGTCTGAGATCACTTGGTTTGTTCACATATACACACTGAACCGCTCCGAGAGCGTTTGGAGGCCTCAAACGAACTAGGTGTGAAAACACCCTCAGTCAATTGGTAACATTTTCATCCAGGAATTTGCCGACCATTTTTCCAAGACTCAAGCCACAAGAGAATTGTTTTTTTTTCCACCCAGAGAAATGCACATGCTGACTATCAACCAATTATGAATTATAGTATACAACCTGAGCCTTATGCACACAAATCCACATCCCTAAATACAGTAGCCATTTCAGCCTGTTTAAAAAAGAAATCAACAAAGTTATGTACAGATTAAACCTGCCCTGTCACAGTCACATTCTCATTTTTAGTGGTGGAAGAAATCTAAAAGCATGTAGTTGAGTAAAAGTGGAGATACACGAGGTAAAATATGACTCCAGGAATAATGTCCCTTTAAACTTTCACTTGAGTGAAAGTACAAAAGCATTTGCCTTCAAATGTACTTAAGTATCCAAAGAACTATGATTTATTATGGCTATAATGTCTTATAATTCTTTATTACAAGACTCTTTGCCTAATCAATTCATATGTGGAAAAAACAATCTAACACTCTATTAATAGAATAATATTAATGAGTTAAACACTGATTGATATCTAATAAATTATCATGAGCCCAAAAACTTCAAAAGACTTCAAAAAATCGTGCAAATGAGGTCACGGGTGTTGTGGCAAGTTAGAGTCAGGAGTTTCTTCATCATTTATTCCTCTCTAAATGTTCTGCTTGCGGTTTAACGCACACTGAACTGTATGTTTGTGATAAGTAGATACCACCAACCAGCAATGGTGGTTCTAGTTTGAATGAAGCCCTGGTGAACCACACAATGACCATCTCTCCCATTGATTAGTTTTCACCAGGTGGTGACCTATAAAGCCCGGACGGACATGGGAACATGGGGACGGACATCACTTAGCCGACGCTCGCGTCATTCTTTTGGTTATTCCCTTCCATGTTTTTTGATGACCCGTTATTGACCTACGCCCGTTCTGACTTTGAGTTTGCCCTGTCCCGTTTCGACTGGCTAGCTGATTGTAAATACTCACTGTATTATATGGTTGTAAATATATGTACATATGTTTGTTGTCTTTTTCACCGGTAGTATGGGTGTGGCTGCCATTTCTGTTTGGTTTTTGTTTCTTCCCTGTTTTCGGTGATAGACCTTTTGCATGTTTCCCCCTACTTCTTTCCTATTTTTTTCTGAATTAGGCTCCTGAGGGTTTAGACCTTTTTTATCATCCACAATTTAAATTTGTTTTCTGCTCTCCTTACTGACGTGACATCACCCAACCCCCACCTCTCCTTTCTGGGTGTATGAGTGAGGAAACTTCTCCGGGCGGTGGGTGCACACTCCGGTTCCCCCCAGGTTTACTGACTGACATGATATAATAATTGATGCGAACGTGCAAATGAGTAGTAAAAAAATACAACAATGAAAGATTTTTTATTTTTTATTATTTTTTTTGCTTCCTCCTGGGAAGATGCCGTGATTGGTGGCTTGCTGCGTTCTTGACCAGTTAAGTTTTAATCCGCTCATAAATGACAAAAAATAATAACTTTGTTACTGTCCACCGCTGCTCATTCCCTTCATTCCATGGCTCCTGACTTTTTTGTTACCAGTTGTTCTCGGCCCCTTAGCCCCTGGTGTTTCTTAAGCTAGCTCTCCCACGCCTGTAAATGTTAATGGTTAGCCTGAACAATGATTAGTTGTAAATGGATTATTTTTTTTTGTTTTTGTTTATATTTTGCAAGTTTGGGTTTTGCGCATTGTTTGCCCATGACTATAAGCTCAGTATTTATGGTACTGCAGAGATTTAAAACATGCTAATTTACAAGGATGACACAAAATTAAAGAGGACTTGGAATAACAGAAAATAATAGACTGAAAAGATGTCTGAAAAGATCTGATATTAGCATTAAAAACACAGTATGCCCAGTAGCCATGTCCCATGAAGCATATAGCTGCACATTTCCAATATTTTTTTATAGGATTTACCAGACCCCTTGTCCAGAGTGACGTACAGAAGTGCTTTGAGTTTCTAGCAAAGAATTTTTCCATAATGACCACTCTTTAGCCTATAAAGATATTAACAGGCTTCTTATTTCACATTCAGGCTCAGTACTGACATAAGCAGTGCTTTACTCAACAGAGCTCTATTTTATTAGCAATAATGATTAAAAGCAGAAAGGGTTTGAACTGCTGTATTTGTTCTGTTGCAATTCAGCCCCAAGGCTGCTGAGAAGGTGACCTTAGGTGAACACGTGGAAGGTGTTCCTACATGTTGGAAACAAAAGAAGTAAAGCTCAGGGTGTTTGCACAGAACCAAAATGTAACAAGCGTGTAAGAACATAACTTCTTAGAAGCTCCAATGTATAAATTGTTGTACTGGTTCACAGGAAATGAATCTTTGTGCCTTGCTCAGCATTTGTGGTTATTAACACCATCAGTGGACAGAGAAGTGTGTTTTTTCACAACAGCAAGAAAAAAAAGAACTGTGGTAATTCACCTATATTTACCCCATATCTCTAACTACAGTTTCCATTACACTTTCTATTTACTTCAACCCTTATACCAGTTCATGTTTTTTTCTTTTACTTAAATGTCTGGATTTTATGGCTTTTAACTTTTGTCTTAAGACTGTTTATTTAATATACAATTGTATGCAAAAGCCCTCCTCTATAAAACATGGTATATCAAAGACTTCATCGATTATTACCTATTCATTTATATTGCTGGTATGACACCTAAAATCCAAAATACACCAACTGTCAAGAAATACATTCTATTTTTCATGAACACTTACATAAGCCGTTAACATTTAACCTTTGACCTTTCACCTTCTTTCTGCATCTACTGCTGTTTTTGCGCTACATTGTGTTTTTGTTCACAAATACACTCTTGTTAATAGTCCTCTTTTGCACATCACTGTATAACCATATACAATAGGTTTACTGGTCAGCTTTATTTTGTGTATCTGTCCCACACTGTCTTATGTCTGCACTGTTTGCACTTGGTTGTACATGATGTGGTGAGGACACTCACTTTAGTCCTGAGCTCTGTGTACTGTTATGTATATTTTTGTTGTTTAATGCAGAACCAGGGTTCTGGAGGAACGGTCTCTCATTTCGCTGTGTACTGTGTCAGATATATATGGTATAAATGACAATAAAAGCTTCTTGACAGGACGAGATGATGCTGAGGTTATGTATAAGCAAATAGAAATGAGACCCAACACAATATACTGTATACTGTAACCCTGATGCCTTTAACCATACCTGAAACACAAAACCCTAAAGGTCCCAAAATGCAAAAGATAAAAAAGAGTAAAACTGCACAGGTTGTGGCTGGAAACTACCATTTCTCATTAAACCCAAAGGGCATAGTTTGTATCTTTTAAAAACAAGTCATTTAATGAAGTGCAGGCCAGAGAGTTTTACTTGAGCTGTTGTGGCTGCAACATTTTCCACGCTAAATTGCAATGAGGAAAATCACATAACTATCCATTCTGAAGTTTGGATGAATAAACCTTCATTATGTATGAAATGACTCTAATTTCACACCACAAACGAATCGAATCGCCTCTATATCAGTACAGAGACATAATTTAAATAAAAACAGAGGAAATAAATCCTCTGTTTTGAACAACACCGCTCCTCTGTGGTATACAGGGATTTCAGGGACTCCAAAACGCATATTGATTTGGTTTCTCTCAAAAAAAACTTTATTTCCTAAGCCAAAATAATTAAACGGAGAGCGTTTGAACTGCTATTTTTATGTTTCACTGCAGATCACAGACCTGTGACTTCCTTATTCCAGAGAATGCAGGTCAGAAGTTATGTATGTTTAGTAGGAAGTAACTTATCCCATGGAATAAAAATGTAACTTTATAACTACCTACTCAACAGTATTGTAACAGAATGATCAATAATAAAATAAAAATGAGTTCAACTCTGATTTAAAACGTGATGTACCTTCCCCTTGGTAACAGAGACAAACGTGTGAGCTGTTTAATGTGCAGTGTTTGTGTTTAATAACACAATCAGCAGATACAGAAATGTGCTATTATTTTTTTCACCCCAGTGAGAAAGAGAGAACTTTGTGATCACCTATATTTAACCAGTCTGTAACGACATTTTCCATTACCCTGCCATTAACCTATACTGTTTTGAACAACACTGCTTCTTAAGTTCACTAAAATCTGCACTTTGCTGACAGCCTGATCGACCCACCGCAGTCTGTTAATAATATCCTCCACTGATGTTACCATTAACTTCACCATACACACCACTCTCTCCCACCTCTACTGAAAGAACACATGTGAGAATGCTATCTGTGGATTATAGTTTAGCATTACACATCATTCTGCCATTCAAACTTAATATGAAACTTTAGAAAATGGACCTGGGAAGCTCCCTGTGTAGATGGATCCTACACATTCTATTAGGAGAATGCCAGCTGCTCACCAGCATTATCACTTCTTTACTGACAATCAACACTGAAGCCACACAACAATATGCTTTCACACTCTGATGCCTTTCCCCACAACTGAAGCTAAAACCACAACTTCTCATGCATGCGACTTGAGCTATTTTGGCTGCCAAACTTTCCACTCTAAAATAAATTGGTGCTCATCGCATGTTTAAACATCTACAATGAAAGTCAGATGATTAATACTTCTTGATACACTGAAATTAGCTCTCAAGTTGGCATCAAATATGACTGCCATGCCGCAAGCATTTTGCATGCCTTGTTTTTGGCAGATCTGTTAGGACATGGACGCTTCACTTGCACACTGCAAACTTGACTTTGTTCCTTGATGCCAGCAAAGTTTACAAACACTGCGGTGGAGCCCTTTGTCTGGGTTTTAAAAGCATGCACGGAAATGGCAATCATTCTCTGGACAACAAATATTGCAAGCTGAAAATGCAAATCTCCTGCTAATGCAAGACCAAGGGACTGTCTGCATTAAAGACCTCACAAAAACCAGGATGTCTGCAAAGGTTCCAGACTCAGTCTTGACGCATGCGGTTCTCTGTGCACCATCTTGTAGATGAGCAGAGGGGGAAGGGGTGGGGTGCTTGTTTTAAAATCCACAACTTGTAGTGTTATTGGAGACATGTATGTACACTCACAGTGTAGCACATGTACAGTATTCTTTTGAACCTATTCACCTATTGGGTGCAATAAAATTATTCAGTGTGTAACATTATATAACATATATTACAGTGCTGTGAAAAAGAATTTACCCCCTTCCTTATTTATTTTATTTTTTTATATTTGTCACACATTCAAGTAAATAGAAGATAAAAGATTATTTAATTTATAACAGGAAAAAAGTTGACCAATCCAAGTTGGTGGTTTCATGACAGTTAACAAACATGTATGTAAATTTTTATAGCCAAAAACACGTGCCTGCACATTCTCATTTATTAACGCACATCATGTACATAAAGAAATTTCAAGCACGTTAATATACTGCCGCCATTTTGATTTTCGTTTATCTCGATCATCGGTTATCTCGATGCTTTTTGACCCCCTAGGACATCGACATAACCGGGTTCCACTGTATATATAATATTTAATTATTGTATGAACATGTGATACATCAACAATGAAGGAAACATCATGAATGGACTTTCACTGTTACCCAAATGACGATCAGTTCCCTTCTGGTTCCTCTCAAGATTTATTCTTTATACCATCTCAGGGATTTTTCTCCCTCACCACCATCAACTTTTGCTCAATCACTAGACATAAACAAATATGGACATTCATCTGACTGAGGAGAATTGCCTCGTGAGCTTTGTAGTGTCTCTATAATGTATTTTGCACCCTTAACCAACACTCACATTTTCATCAATATAAATTCAAATTAAATTCTAATTATTATTAGGCTGAACTCATCAATCAAACTATGAGATTTAAACTTAATAATGAGCACTACGTGTGAAATTTATTTAAACCCACCACTTTAGTTCATTATTCAGAAATGTTTTTATTTAATCAGGATTGAAATACCGATGTGATTCAGTCGATCAGGCGTCGAGTCTTACAGCAGTTCAACACATTATTAAGATCAATTAAATATTCACAATGTGGTCCCTCTTCCATTAAATCAACATCACTGTGTTCATGTACTGTATAATAATATCTTATTTACATTCTCCAGAACCGAACCAAAACAAGATAAGGAAAGAATGCGCTTAGGTCCTTCATCGCTCCAACAGGTGCGAACGTGTGTGTGCGTGTGTGTGTGTGTGTGTGTGTGTGTGTGTGTGTGTGTGTGTGTGGTAGTGTTAAAAGTTTGGTTTGTGTTTCTTCACCTCCACCATGAGATGGTGCAGGTTGATGAGCTCGGAGCGCACAGCCAGGCTGCGGAACGTCGGCTGGGACAGGATCTTATGGAAGCCATGATAGTACTGAATGAGTTGCGTCAGCGCCCCCTAGTGAAGGAAACAAACACATGCACACACACAATTTAATTGTTTAATCAACAGTGCTTCAGCAATGAATGAATGAATGAATAAATGCAAAATGAAAGAGAAAGAAGAAAAAGAAAAAAGTGCCTGAATGATGCTGGTGCCATTTTTAAAGTTGGTGAAGCAGCGCATGACGTCCTGACTCAGAGCTTCCACTGACTGCTTCCACGAGCTGGAGAAACCACGGACCAGCTGTGTGATACGAACTGACACACACACACACACACACACACACACACACACACACACACACACACA
Organism: Silurus aristotelis; assembly: GCF_946808225.1. Lineage (NCBI taxonomy): Eukaryota > Metazoa > Chordata > Actinopteri > Siluriformes > Siluridae > Silurus > Silurus aristotelis. The sequence goes on from NC_139580.1 coordinate 2,618,737, forward strand.
CCAGTTACTCACAATATTATATAATATACAGAATATTAAAAAATAAATAATAACCAATAAGAAATGAACAAACATATAGAAGTGAGAACAGTAAGATAAATGTTTTATTATACTGTTATTTGATGTTAATGCAAAATCAATTAAATAAAATATTTGTCTAAGAAAAAAACATCTAACACATGCACAGAAATCTGCTATATGGACTAAATTATTAGCAAAATAAATTTTTCCAATTATTATGAATTAATAACATTTCCAATAATAAACCCCTAAAAATTCCACAATTCAAGAAATTGTTTGAAAATGTTTGTTCTTTGTTTCGGCTTCTCCCATTAGGGGTCGCCACAGCGGATCATCCGTATTCATGATCCGCATGTTCGATTTGAATTGTGGAAATTGTGAAATGTGAAAATCCGGCTTTATTTTCAGTGAACAGCGCAGTTAATTAACTCGGTAATTATTTAATAAATTAATGATTTGATTTGTGCAATAAATGTAAATAAATGATTAGCACATTCAAAAACAGAGGTTGTGTTGATAACAAAAAAAAATACTGAACAGAGAGAACATTCAGCTCTCTTCACCTTCATCATTCTTCAGCTTGTCCAGCTGCCCTTTCTCTATCAGAGCCTCGCTCTCCTTCACAAACGTGATCATGCCTCCAAACGGTGGGGCGAGGATCTCCTCGATGAACTCCTATCACACACACACACACACACACACTACAGTAACCCTTTACTACAGTTACATGGTGATACTAGCTAATTATGCCAACATTATACCTGTGTCCTGGCCAGGAGGAGCTGCTGAAATCCTTCCACCTCCTTACTGTCATCTGCTGCTCTCTCCTGCAACACACACACACACACACACACACACACACACACACACACACACTTATAGTGGATAAAGTCTTCAAATTACATAAGGATTTTATTAATGCACTGTGTGTGTGTGTGTGTGTGTGTGTGTGTGTGTGTGTGTGTGTGTGTGTGTGTGTGTGTGTGTGTGTGTGTGTGTGTGTGTGTGTGTGTACCATAAGAACCCCCAGCAACATGTCGTAGTTGTTGATAAGGAAAATGAGTTGTTCTCGTCTGGAGGGAAATTCAGCAGCCATCTTTAACACAAAATTCTCCACCTCGATCTGAAACACAGTTTTGCAGAAATGTAAATACTTATTTTGCTTCTATGGTGTGTGTGTGTGTGTGTGTGTGCTCATGTGTGTGTGTGTGTGTGTGTACCTGTAGTTGTCCCAGCAGGACGTTGGTTCTCTCGTTAGGGAACGTCTGGTTTATGCTCACTACAGCAGAGGAAAACTCAGCATAGCGCCGAGTGATCTACACACACACACACACACACACACACACACACACACACACTTATTTAAAATGTACCAGATGCTCTATTTTCTGTGTGTGTGTGTGTGTGTGTGTGTGTGTGTGTGTGTGTGTGTGTATACGTAGTGTGGTCTGGTGTCTAGCACTCCGAGTTTTTGAGGATCTGTATCCCGAATGCTCTGGATGTTCATCTCCAGAATGAGCTCAAACCTTGGCCATAACATCTCCAACACAGCCTCCCAGTACCTACACACACACACACACACACACACACACACACACACACACAAGCTTGTGTCATAGTTCTTGTCAGCCATCAGGTTGAAAAAGTGTGCGTGTGTGTGTGTGTGTGTGTGTGTTACTTGTCAAGGGCGGGGATGTTCCTCTTGGCCGTGATGTTTTTGAAGCGGAGGATGATGTGGATGCACAGAAACACAGCGATGCTGTCATAGCAATCTGACACGTATGAAGCAATGTTCTTCTGCAGAGAGCGAAAGAAAGAGAAGTTTTTTAACATGTCTAAATTTAACATCATTAATCAATTCCATAATACCGAAACAGTTTTTTACTTTTTTATCCCAGTTCCAAAAAAGTTGCGACACTGTGTAAAATGTCAATAAAAACAGAATGTAATGATTTGCAAATCTCACAGATCCAATTTAAAAAGAAAAAAATAGGGTAATTTTATTAGGGTAACAGCTGGAAAAACTCTGGACTAAAGAGGAGAGGGATCATCTGGCATGTTAACGGTGCTCAGTTTAAAAAGCTGCATCTCTGATGGTATGGTTGTGCATTAGTGCATAAGATGGTAACTGGTTGTTACACAGTGGTAAACATGGCCCAGTCCCAACCCTTTCTTCAAATGGTATATAATCTCAGGTTATTTATGAGATTTGCAAATCGATGCATTCTGTCGTTATTTAAATTTTGCACAGTGTCCCAAACTTTTTGGAACTGGGGTTGTATAAGTGTACATATATAATGTAGCCAGGTGTGTGTGTGTGTGTGTGTGTGTGTGTGTGTGTGTGTGTGTGTGTGTGATGACTGTACCATGAACATGCTGAGTGTTTTGCCCATGATGCTGTTGAACAGATCCAGGGCTGAATTTCCCGTCACCATGAAGAAATCAGACAGGAAGAGGAACTCACGGCAGCCGTTATCCAACAGAGCGTAGTGCTGACTGCGGAACAGCGTCTCGTACGGGTACTGACACACACACACACACACACACACACACACACACACACACACACACACACATTTTATACTTGATGGGTATTTGAGCTTCTCTCTACTCTCCTATGTACCTGCAATTATATATAACAGAATAAGTGAAAAAATGGACAGAAGGGGGAGTGGGGGGGGGGGGGTCCTCACCCTGGAGTCTGCACGCTGTACCGCGTGTGGGATCAGGATAGGACCCTCAAGCTCAGCCGGGCCCAGCACCGCCCCCCTCTGACCTAGAGTGAAGATGGTGTTCCTGCTCTTCAGAGATGGTTTGGAGAAAAAACCTGCAGTGGTGTTAAAGATTCACCTCCACACTGTGTTACATTCATCCACCAAATCATCCGTCTACACATTACACTACTCTTATATTTACATCAGACTTTTAGGTGCTTCAGAGAAATCCAATCTTTACCTCAAGATAAATTAATCTAAATAAAAAATCTTTTTCAGGAAAATAGTGCTACAACTATCAGCACTCCTGTATACAGTATTTAATTATCCAGAACCAACACTTGCTGAAGGGGTATGTACCAGTAGGTGGGGCTAAACAATAAAAGCATGGAAACTCTTAATTTATTGATCAAACATATCCCAATTAAAATGTGGATACAATCTCATTAAGCATGTGTGGGAAAAAAAATAACTCAAGCAGAAAAAAGGTTAATGTGTGTATTATTGAATATGTGTGTACATATAATAATAAAATGTATATTAACACGGGCCTTTTCTAAAAATAGCTCACTATAGCGCCACCTACCAGTGAGCTGCATCTAATTTTTTTGTGAATTTGAAAATGACAATATCAAAACATAGATGACTAGATATTAATAATATTATTAATAACATTTAATTAAAGGTAAATTAAAGGTAAATTGAGCAAATTTGTTATTTCAGAACTTGTGTGTTATTTTGACTTGTGTGTATCAAACTGGTAGCCCTTCACATTAATCAGTACTCAAGTAGTAGTTTCAAAAGGTTGGTGACCCCTGTTATAGAGCCTCGTTGACCTTCTCAAACTTTAAACTCTAAAAGTGGTAAAGGATATCTTTCTTGGCTGTATCTTCCACACCCATCAGATCATCTTTATCCGCTACGTCTTCATACTGAGGAAGCGATCAAACAGCACTGATTAATCATATAATCTGTGGGTATGTTAAGATTCTCCACCTTTTTTTGGTAATAGACCCCCAGAATATCCTGAAAGATTCTAGCAGATCTCCAGCATCACACCTGTTTACATCCTGGTCAGTTTGAATGCTGGATTGTGATTGGCTGGAAGGAGTTCAGGTGTGAATGCTGGATAGTGATTGGCAGGAAGTAGTTCAGGTGTGAATGTTGGATTGTGATTGGCTGGAAGGAGTTCAGGTGTGAATGCTGGATTGTGATTGGCAGGAAGTAGTTCAGGTGTGAATGTTGGATTGTGATTGGCCGGAAGGAGTTCAGGTGTGAATGTTGGATTGTGATTGGCCGGAAGGAGTTCAGGTGTGAATGCTGGATAGTGATTGGCCGGAAGGAGTTCAGGTGTGAATGCTGGATAGTGATTGGCCGGAAGGAGTTCAGGTGTGAATGCTGGATAGTGATTGGCCGGAAGGAGTTCAGGTGTGAATGCTGGATAGTGATTGGCCGGAAGGAGTTCAGGTGTGAATGCTGGATAGTGATTGGCCGGAAGGAGTTCAGGTGTGAATGCTGGATAGTGATTGGCCGGAAGGAGTTCAGGTGTGAATGCTGGATAGTGATTGGCCGGAAGGAGTTCAGGTGTGAATGCTGGATAGTGATTGGCCGGAAGGAGTTCAGGTGTGAATGCTGTATTGTGATTGGCCGGAAGGAGTTCAGGTGTGAATGCTGGATTGTGATTGGCCGGAAGGAGTTCAGGTGTGAATGCTGGATTGTGATTGGCTGGGAGGAGTTCAGGTGTGAATGCTGTATTGTGATTGGCCGGAAGGAGTTCAGGTGTGAATGCTGTATTGTGATTGGCCGGAAGGAGTTCAGGTGTGAATGCTGGATAGTGATTGGCCGGAAGGAGTTCAGGTGTGAATGCTGGATAGTGATTGGCCGGAAGGAGTTCAGGTGTGAATGCTGGATAGTGATTGGCCGGAAGGAGTTCAGGTGTGAATGCTGGATAGTGATTGGCCGGAAGGAGTTCAGGTGTGAATGCTGTATTGTGATTGGCCGGAAGGAGTTCAGGTGTGAATGCTGGATTGTGATTGGCCGGGAGGAGTTCAGGTGTGAATGCTGTATTGTGATTGGCCGGGAGGAGTTCAGGTGTGAATGCTGTATTGTGATTGGCCGGAAGGAGTTCAGGTGTGAATGCTGTATTGTGATTGGCCGGAAGGAGTTCAGGTGTGAATGCTGGATAGTGATTGGCCGGAAGGAGTTCAGGTGTGAATGCTGTATTGTGATTGGCCGGAAGGAGTTCAGGTGTGAATGCTGTATTGTGATTGGCCGGAAGGAGTTCAGGTGTGAATGCTGTATTGTGATTGGCCGGAAGGAGTTCAGGTGTGAATGCTGGATTGTGATTGGCTGGGAGGAGTTCAGGTGTGAATGCTGTATTGTGATTGGCTGGAAGTGATGAACGTGCTGCTCACAGTATAAACAGCTTTAACCATAGTAATATTCAGTGTGACAGCTATTGTACACATTTCCTAAATAACCTTACTGAGCTCCATGGAGAAGTTTTACACAAGGTGGAACCCATATGGTGGAGCAAGATGAATTGGCGAACTGGAGAAGAAAATATTCAGTAAGAAATAAAATTTTAAAAAAACAGCAGCAGGAGTTAACTCCAACAGCTTTATAATGCTCTGACTAACTAATAACTAGTTATTATGTGAATATATGTAATCTGACACTACTTTATCTCTGGGTGTGATTCAGAGCAGAATTGTAGATGTATCAAGCTGTATATAATGCATAATGAAAATTCAGCATTATTATTATCCATGCAGTCAGTTTTTCTCCCCAAACATCAATAACAGCTTCAATGCTGTGAAGTGACTATGGTATAAGGTGAACGGCTATACTTTCTTCTTTACCACCGTTTAGTGCACCAACATTCTGTAACACCTCACACCTACAGTGTTTTCAACAAAAAGTCTATTGCAGATCTAATAGAAGAACGTTGTTCCTTACCTGAACTTTGAGCAGTCGGCTGCTGTAGGACTTGAAATAGCTGTAGTAGATCTTGCTCATGGTGTCCACGTACTCATCCCGAATTTCTTTTGCTACCGTCCTCTCATTGGCCAACAGGAACTGGTAGAAGAACCTGTAGAAGAACAGGACATCAATTACACACATACAGAACACACACACCATGACACACTGATTATTCTAAACTTCTAAAATTACACAGCACAGTAGCATACACACACTATCACCAAAGGTATTTGGTCACCTGGTCATAGGTTTGGTGTGTGATTTTTGAGCGTCACATTCCACATTTATTCCCAATTTACTCTTATAGTTCCCTCCACTCTTCTGGGAAGAGTTTCCACTAGATTTTGGAGTGAGCTTATGGATATGTGTGTTCATCAGCCACAAGGGTGTTATGAAAGGCAGGTTTTGATGTAGGTGAGGAGACCTGGGGTGCAGTCAGTGTTCACATTCAATACATCCCAAAGGTGTTCAGTAGTGATGAGATCAGAGCTCTATAGCAGACCACTCAAGATCTTCCTCTCCAAAGCATGTACACCAGATCTTCAAGAAGCTCACTTTGTGCACAGGGGCATTGCCATGCTGGAACAAGTTTGTGTTTCTAAGTTTAAGTGAATGCTAAATTGTATTATAGCGCCATCTAAAGACGTCCTGTACAATTGAATTCCTCCAGATTTGTGGTAACAGTTTGGAGAACCAGAAATAGCAGGAAAGGTCAGGTGTCCCAATACTTTTAGCAATATATATATCTATTTGATTTTTTTTCTGTGTATCTACACACACCTGTACTTGAGGAGTGTGTTCTGAGGAATCTGGTAATTGGTCATGGGCTTTCTGAACGAGTAGATCTTCTGCAGGATGAATTCACGGATCTTACTGACCGCCTGAGGATGACACACACACACACACACATACACACACACATTCATACACGATAACACACTAATTACATCACTTGTTCATTCACACAAGTGTGTGTGAGTGTGTGTGTGTGTCACCTTGATCTTGAGGCGATCGACGATGTCCTGGATGTCTGCGCAGGCGAGCGTCTCTCTGAAACTCAGTTCTTTGGCGAAGTTGATCTTATTGTTGAGCTCATGAAGCTGCTCGAGGAACTGCTGCTCTGTCACAGGGCTCTCTAATATCACACTGCACACAGAGAGAGAGAGAGAGAGAGAGAGAGAGAGAGAGAGAGAGAGAGAGAGAGAGAGAGAGAGAGAGAGAGAGTGAGAGAGTGAGAGAGTGAGAGAGTGAGAGAGTGAGAGAAAGAGAGAGAGAGAGTGAGTGAGTGAGTGAGTGAGTGAGTGAGTGAGTGAGTGAGTGAGTGAGTGAGTGAGTGAAAAAGAGACAGGTAGGTAGTCCTTTGAGAATTTAAACGTGTGTGTGTGTACTTGATCATGGTGCTGGGTACGAGCAGCTCGTCCACCAGTTGGCTGAGGTGACTGCGTACAGCCTGTCTGTTCTTCAGTCTCACACTCATACTGACTGACTGCTGCTGCAGCGTCTCGATCTCACTGCTGATGGACGACAGGTCTGCCTGGAAACCGCTCAACATTCCCTCCATCCTCTACACACACACACACACACACACACACACACACCTGATTCGATCCACTAAAACAGGCAGAGCTTAAATTCAGCTGCTGTTAGGGATGATCTTTCAGTGTAGTTATTAGGGGTGTAACGGTACACGCATTTCTACCAAACTCGTTTTGATACAGTGCACATGTGTACTGAAAATAAAAATAAGTGAAAAATATTGAAATATTAAATACAAAATAAAACACACACTTATATAAACATCTGTGTTGCCCAAATGGGGTCTAACAAAATGTTAACTATTTAATATTTATTTGATTGTTTTTAATCTAATTTAATCGATTACTCAATTTAATAAATATAATAAAAAAAGTATTTTGCATTCATTTAATTTATTTTATTTATAGACATTTTATTTTTTATTAAAATTGTTTTTAAAATGTAAACTGTTGATCATAATAATAGTTCATAATAATAAACTGTATTATCTAAAAAAAAAAAAAAAACAAGCAATTATATGTTTTGCATTTCTTCCCCAGTAACTGAACCGAAAATAAACCGGACCATGACTTGTGTGTACACCAGTGAGTTTATCACATAAAAAAGTAGGAACGATGCGATTGGCTTTGATCACATGATCTTACCTCCAATATGGAGTCACAGGCGGTGATCTGGTTGTGTAGTGACGCGATGTTCTGACTTTCCTTAATGTCTGTACACGGTCTAGTCAAGGGTTCGTTATCATTAGGGGCCCAGCACCAGACATACAGACACAGTCTTTGTTCATTCTTACTTTCCTTCTTCGCTTCTGCAGTGTGGGGAAAAAAGCTGTGAGATTCATTATACTGATTGTCCAAGGAACATTCTGACCAAATTTGGGTCAACTGTTTCCAATGCTCTAGCGCCACCCACTGGATATAACTATTAGTCAAGCATCACTGAATCGAGTTAATTACCATCTAATCTTGGTATTTGAAGTTTATATTTGCTCTTAGAACTTGTTCATCACTCAGTTAGGCAGTATCTCATCAAGGACTTTACACAATGACACACACCTTGGTGCAGAGATTCAGGACCATGACCTGAGGTTATGCACCAAATTCCGTTCCAACGCCACCTACTGATCGAAAGTTATAATTACATGCTTCATTTTAATTCTGGATTCTGGTGACTCCACAATGTTTCCGTGTTGTTCTGTGGTGCTGCGACACGGTTGGGTGAGGATACAGTCTTTAATGGAGGCCTGTTCAATGCGCTGTAGCTCCGTCTCCACCTGCTTGGAGTACTGACGCAGATCCACACCCTATAGAAGGAACAAAATAACACACATCCCTGCTCTGAATGAATCAGAATGATAGAATATGTCAGTTTTAGGAACATTACTGATGGTAAAGTGGTGATTTGAACACCATCAGTGACCAGCAAAGAGTCTTTTATTGGGGTAGGTAATCAATTATGCTCAGACAGAAAAGTTCTAAATAGAGTAGGACACTAATTAGCCGGTGTGTGACGTTTGATTGGGAAAAAACTCTAAAACACTAAAAACTTTATTCTCTGACCGTTCTGAGAGCTTCCTGCACCAGCTCGTCCTCCAGATTGGCCTGAATGTGGACTGAAGAAAAGAAAAAAAAGACACCTCAATAAACACACTCTCATACATACACAGTGTGTGTGTGTGTCTGTATGTGTGTCTGTATGTGTGTGTGTGTGTGTGTGTAGGAACTTACTATCCACTTCGTCCAGAATGAACTCATCTGAGGCGAGATCCAGATCCCCCAGGTTCAGAGGAGGCACGGCGTCAGCATCTGACTTCTGCATGAGGAAAAGAAAAGATAAAACAACAAGCTAACACTCGCCTGTCCACCAAGTACAGTCACCTATAGACTATCTACAGCACAATATCATCATTCCCTGAAAATCTTTACCTTCTGTCACGTGACATCCTGACACATACATTAAATAAATTCAAACTTTTTAACTGCATCTACACTCATCGATGGATCCTCAGTGGAGATCATCAGAAGCCCACACACCCATTATACACATTCTTGACACACTCTTCTCACACACACACAATACTCATTTCACTTCACACACATGTCATCAGCACCACCATATTAATATATGATCATATTAAACTGTTTACATGCTGTTCTGCACGTCTTCATTGCTGCTACTGTTGTTTTTGCACAACATTGTGTTTATGTTTACACTGTTGTTTATAGTCCTCTTTTACACACTGTACTGTAGAACATATTATACCAGTAACCCTCGTTTATAACCTATACCCCTAGAATGGACTAAAAACACTGAGGTACTCTATTTATTTAGAAGACATGTCTATTTATTGAGGAAACATCTACAGGATGATGCTGAGGGTGTTTCAGGAGACTGTTGTGGTCAGTGCTCTCCTGTATGAGGAAGCAGGCTGAGAGAGGCAGACACTAACACAATCAACAAACTGATCCACAAGACCAGCGATGCTGAACTACACAACAAAACACCGGTCAGTCTGAGGAGGAAGTTCAGTGACTGACTCATACAACCCTGTAGTCTGACTTTCCACCGTCTGTTTTTCACTGATGTTATAAATCTATTTTATTCTGCTACACTTTTAATCACTTAATAAACACCTGAATATTTATTTTTATTTTAATTTTAACATTTTAATATGAGAAACTGCAACCAAACAATATCCCTATAGGATCATTACAGTATTTTGATGATGGACGTTTCCCAAACAGGATTTATAAGTATTGGCACCCCTGTCTCTCTCTGTCTATAAGAATGAATGAACACTATGTACATTCATTACCGCTCTATTCAGTCATTTATAACCCTGACACAGCAGGAGAAATCAGGTAAAACATTAATGGAGTAATATATAATGTAGAAAGTGTGTTTATTGCTATATGAAAGTTAATAAACACGTTATAACCGCCGCTTCTATGCTAATCACCGGCTAGCGAGCAACCGAGTCTCAATACCCGAATTAAAAACACCTAAATCATTAAAACATGTTTATAAATGATCTGTTAATACATTAAATTCACACCTCGTCCTGTAAATAATCCATGGCGGTAGTAGAGGTGACACCTGCGGGTCCTTCTGCTGCAGGAGCCTCAGCTGGAACAACATCATCCGCCATTTTAACCGGAAATACAAAATAAAACTACACGAACGAGTCCCTCTTCGTTTCCGGTTCGGCGGAAACCATGTAGTTAAAGTGGATCCGCACTTTATAATATTAATTAAGTGTTCATTTAAACTGTCACTTCAGTAAAATTACAAGATTTTACCTTCAAATGTACTTAAATATTCAAAGTAGTGATTTATTATAACTATAATTTTCATATGATCATTTTTATCACAAGACTCTTCACTTAATCACCTCAGTTTATGTGTTAAGACTCGAATGTGACTCTCAGCACACTGATCTATTAATAGATTAATATTAATGACTCAAACACTGATTGATTTCTATTACAATCATCATGAACACAAAACCTTCTACTTAATAAAACGTGTAAATGAGGTCACGTGTGTGGTGGTGAGTTCGAGTCTGGAGTTTCTTCATCATTGATTCCTCTCTAAATGTTCTGCTTGATGTTGAACTGATGCTGAACTGTATGTTGGTGATCAGTAGATTCACCGAGCGCCGATCAGAACACGTGTAAAACAGAGCGTGCGCTTGATCCTGATTGGTGACTCGCCGCGTGTTTCACCAGTTACGTTTTTATCCTCGTTAATAAAAAGAAACGACTGAATTCACATAATGTAGTCGAGTAAAAAGTCAAATATTTGAGTTTGAAATGTAGTGAAGTTACAGTATAAATCTCCCTGAATGGAAACACTTCACTAAAGAACAGATACGTGAAAAAACTACTTAAATACAGTAACAAATTACATTTACTTCATTACTGTCCAACACTGAAAATAATTATGATTTCATTTAATATCATTTTATATCAATTATACTGTAATTAATGCTAAAATTGTGAAATAATTATTTATAACTTATATATGTACAAAAGATTATATACTACAGGTTCTAGAAATATTAATATTTAAAAAATGCAAAATAATAAATAATAAATTAAACAGTTAAATAATAAAAACCAGATATTAATGTGGTAAATATATATTTTTTAATATTACAAAAATATACACAGCAATGCCAAGGGAATGAGAATACAAAATAAGAGTTATGTGTTATAAAATTAAAAAATTAAATAAAGAACATGATAAGATTATTTAGTGATCATTAGATTTTTAGAAGATTATTAGTGTTTTTTTTTTAGGGATATATTTTTTTTTACAGATTTTCTCTTTGGGACATTTTTTGGCTTAGTGACGGCTCCACTTCCGGTATAAGGACGGGGTGAAAGTCTCGCGAGATCTCCGTCACTTCCTCTTCGCGCGGAACCAGCTTCCAAGATGGTGAGTGTGAGCCTGAGCTTTAAGACATTTCCACTCTAAATCTGTTCCCATCGCGTTCCCGGGGCAGGTTTCCTCCACACCGGGGGGAGAAATAATTCAGGGCTGATGTGTAGATTATGGATGTTATTGTATTTATGCTCGGAGATGGGAGATGATGGGAGATGTTTGGAGATAAAGGGGTGAGATGTGCTGCTTGGTGTTATGGCGGATCTCAGGGCACTTCAGCAGGAGTGTTATAAAGGCCAGATGTGTACAGAGACACAGTGTAATTCATTAAACAGCTGGATTTGTAGATCTCGCCTATGTTTTATAGAAATATAAAGACTAGACACATGTTGGTCTTCTCTGTGTGGGTGAGAAGATCTCAGGTGGTGGTGTGAACTTTCCTGTTTATAAAGATTTATTATAGAGAAGTTCAGTGCAGAGTCTGAAGAAGTAGAAATCACCAAAATATCCATGCTGTTTATTCATATTTCAGTTTAAAACATCTCAATAAAGTGGTTTATGGTGTCCAGAAGTTCTCCAGGTCCAATGGTGTCCTGAACACTTCAGATGGGCTTAATTTCACATTATTGGGGTTTACTGGGGTTTTATAAGGTTTCTGAGATGCAGTGTGTGGAAAGATCACGCTGGGGTTTGTTTTCTAAGCTGTAGAAGTGATGTAGTATCTGAGATTATGTGGTTAGAGAGACTCTGGTTCTTCTGTCCAGGATCTCTGTCTTCCTGGTGAAACTTCTAAACATGTGTAAAAGGGTTCTGACTAAGAAACTGTGCCTCTGGGCCACGTCCCAATTCATCTACTGTCTATCTTCAGTAGTATTTCAGACTCAGGTTCTCAACGGTTCTCGCTCTCCTTCTTCCTGATTAAACTTCTAACATGGTGAAGTAATATTACCCATAATGCTTGGTGTGAAGGAGGACTTGTTTATGGATGGGGTGTAGGGAAAAGGAAGATGGGTGAGAACGTGTGAAACCATGGCGACCAGTTTCACCATGTTTCTGTACTCTGAACACTTATTTAAAACTCGATTGAGTAGCCCTGGTGGTCATGTGACCCACACACAGGTTTCTGATTAGTGAATTTCTGAGATGTCATAGAGTTCATTCCAGTCTGCTCTGTTCTTCCTCCCGCAGTCTCTCGTCATTCCCGAGAAGTTCCAGCACATCCTTCGTGTTCTCAACACGAACATCGATGGTAGGAGGAAGATCGCCTTCGCCATCACCGCCATCAAGGTCTGACCAAACGCTCGCTTCTGATAAGTGTTTTATTCTGTTCATCTGTGTTCTCCTTGATGCTGAGGTGTGTGTGTGTGTGTGTGTGTGTGTGTGTGTGTGTGTGTGTGTGTGTGTGTGTGGGTGCAGGGTGTCGGTAGACGGTACGCCCACGTTGTCCTGAGGAAGGCCGACATTGATCTCAGCAAGAGAGCTGGAGAACTCACTGAGGATGAGGTACGACATCAGAGTGTGAGATTGATAAAAGTACGATGGATGATGATGATGGAAATGTTGATGGAATGTTTTTATCTCCGCAGGTCGAAAGGGTGGTAACGATCATGCAGAATCCTCGCCAGTACAAAATCCCAGACTGGTTCCTCAACAGGCAGAAGGACGTCAAGGATGGAAAATACAGCCAGGTATGAGATGAGCTGATGAGGTTTCCTCCATTCAAGTGGGGATTATGGTGATCTGCAGTGTTGAGGCTGATGGAACAGAACTTTTGGTGTGACCTCAGAGTGAGATCACACATGGAGCTTGGGTCTCTGGAAGATTGTTTCTTGCTTTTATGAGAAAACAGTCAGCAGGATGTAATTGAGATGTTTGATCTCTTTGGGCTGATGTTGATCTGAATCTCCTGGTTTTAGAATCAGATAAAGTGTGACCTTTTTGGAACGTAGGTGTAGTTTGGTGAAGTTTAGTTTTTGATGCTGGAGAAGAACATTTCATTATCTCGACTAATGGCTGGATTAATGTAGTACTTATAAACAGGATCAGGAATATAATGAATTATATATACATTTAAAATATCTGGGGTTGGGTGATGTCTCAAAAATATCAACATGATACTCAAACATCTGAAACGCTTTTAATGGAACTTTTAAACTATGAAGTTAAAACTATTGTAACTTCTTTTTATGCCTAAAATGAGTTTTATTAAATCCTGTGGAATCACTGGTGCCTGTTTAGTGTTTAATTTCTAATGATTAAAAATGGACAAATAAGTAAACACAGTAATGTATCATGAAATCTTTTATCGTGATATTCATCGTATCGATATATCGGTCCAGTCTTGCTACATCCTGCTTCAGAAGGGTATGGAGTTGTTTTGTTAAAGTTCACCAGAAAGACAAGTGTATAGTAAAATGTGCTGTTTGGCCACATGTCAGCATTAAGACCTGTAGGTTCTGGTGTGTGTGTTGTGTAATAGTTGTGTGAGAAATTATATTGGACATGTATAGTAACTCCTTCATGGTGTGTTTCAGGTTCTGGCCAACGGTCTGGATAACAAGCTGAGAGAAGATCTGGAGAGACTGAAGAAGATCAGGGCTCACCGTGGTCTCAGGCACTTCTGGGGGTGAGGATGTGTTTTATTATTCCTCCATGTGCTCTGTGTTGGAGACTACAGAATACTCCAGGTGTTCCAGGTTCTTTATTAATTTATATTTATTTTTCTCCCTCCAGTCTGCGTGTGCGTGGACAGCACACTAAGACCACCGGCCGTCGTGGTCGTACCGTCGGTGTGTCCAAGAAGAAGTAAACGCTCACCGATGTTAATAAACCCACAGTTCAGAAACTTCACGCTCTCTGCCTGGTTATTAGTGTTTGGGTTATTGTGATTTTACTTTGAGCTCTTTCAGATCTTTAATTTTTTTAAACCAGAACCCAAATCTTAAAATGCACCCTCAGAAACCACATCACTGTGGCTCCATAGTAACCAGCTTACACTCAAGTGCAGGTTTTATCAGTTGCCTTCCACCATCTGATGATGCATCTGGACATGTCAGATGATTATTATTGGTTCTGCTCTTACCTGGTATTAGGTGTGAGCTGAGGTGTTGGTGGAATGAACTACTACATGATTCTACGTCAGACTTTAAGTTGACTGCTTCCTCTAATACAAGTAGTAATTAAATTAAATTAGCACCAGAAACACACTGCTTCTGAGCCATTGTTTCTCACCAGATCAACATGAGGCATTTCACCAGTTGAGTTGAACTCTGAGCTGAAATGGTCCTGTGGAAGAGAAAAAACATTACGTAAGGAAATGTGAAATTAAAGATCAATGATAATTGGGACAGTCTTCTCCCTCTAGTGCAGTTCTGTTGGAGAGCATTAGTAGTTTTTGAGTCCTGGGGTGCAGTCAGCGTTCCAATTCACACTAAATGTGTTCAGTAAGGTTGGAGATTTGTAGCAGGGAGATCTTCCACTCCAACTCTAGCAAAACATCTTCATGGAGCTGGTGTTGTGCACTGAGGTATTCTGCTGGAACAGGTTTGGGTCTTAGTTCAAGTGGAGGGAAAAGATTCATGCTACAGCATCCATACGTGTACAACTTTGCATTAGCAGTTTGGTGAAGAACCACATGTGGCTGGAAAAGTGAGGTGTCCAAATACTTTTGGGTATAGATTCGGCTAAGGTGGTTATATTTTGACAAATAGAAAAAAAAATGAACAAATTTAATTCTCTGAAATTCTGTTTAGTCTTTGTTCATGTTGCAGATGGACTTTATAGCTGCAGTTCAGATTCCATTTATCTGCAAAATCACTTTTTACTTTGTAATAAATGTTTGGGTTCTGTTTTAGTTTTCAAGATGGTTTTTGTCGGTTCTAAACTAGTCTTTATTTCTGTTCAAACCTAAAAATACAATTTCATTTATATAAACTCAGAGCTCAAACAGCACCATGTCAACGCAAAAAAGCCCACGTGTGAATATAACAGTGAATTAAATCCACCTTTTAAACACAATTCTGCTGAACAGAACTGCATTGTGTGGGCACTGATCCAAACCCAGAACTATCAGTACCCTGGTTCAGTGTCTGTTTCCTGTCTCAATATCCCTAAAGAAGTTCTCATGAGACAATACAATAATCCTGTTTTAGTTTCTGTACATGTAACTGACTGAACTCATGGTTTGTGTTCTGGACTCATCTTACACCTGCTCTTGTGGAGATTACGGTGTCATGTCCAGGTAAAAAAGTGTTTAGGTTCCATAACGGTGGCTTTCAGACTCAAATCATTACTTTTTTTTTAATTGATAAGCACATGTTAATAAACGACCCCTATGAGGTTCTTCCCACATGTTGTGAAGTCTGAAGCACACAGCTGTATAGAGCATCTCTGTACACTGTAGCTTCACTATGTCCCGTCAGGAAGCTCAAACCTGTTCCTGGTTTAGTATAATTACATCGTTCTTGATGTGAAGGTTGGAGAAGAAGAACTCTAGTGTCCTGCACAGAGCCCCGACCTCCTGAACCCCATCAAACACCTTGGATCAACTGGAGACCAGATTTCACTAATTAATGCTGGTTTATCTGCATCTGCATTATCTGAATGAACACTAATCCCCACTGCCACACTCTAAAGTCTAGTGGAAAGACTGGCGCTCGTTTTAACAGCAAACACGGGGAAATAAAATTGGAGATGTTCAACAAGAAAGATACTGTTGGTCATATGGTGTATTATAATAAGGCTATTTGAATTGGTTTTGT
>NC_139580.1:2640135-2652635 GCF_946808225.1 Silurus aristotelis
CACACACACACACACACACACACACACACACGCACACACACACACACACAAACACACACAAACACACAGGCTTTATCCATTATGCACCTCAGTCTCGGTCTGAAAGTGTCTGGTGTGTGTTGTTCTGAGGAGGCGGAGTCTATTTCAGAGTCTATTTCATGCAATTTACTCTCCTCTGATCAACACCTTCATCTGAGACGTTCACCTGAAGGATCTGAGTGACGCCATTATTTAACACGATCATTACATCATTCTATCATAATCACAGCTTTTTAACCAGGTCTACACACACACACACACACACACACACACACACACACACACACACACACACACACACACACACAGTGATCTGTCATGTTGGGGTCACTGAACACATCTCAAGCACACACTCACTCAAACACACACAATACCACTCAATACCATACAGCTAAAGATCAAAGCACGCACGCATGCACGCACGCGCACGCGCACACACACACACACACACACACACACACACACACACACACACCACAGAACTTCCATCTTTCCACCTCTCTCTCTCTCTCTCTCTCTCTCTCTCTCTCTGTTGAATGGTTTAATGACCTTTTTTGTAATAAACGGAATGAAGATGAAGGGATCATGCAGAGGAAAGTAAACATTAAGAGAAAGAGTTAAATGAAAGTGACACTGTTTAACGTCTTGCTAATAAACGTTCTTTCTAAACAACTAAAGTTCCAGAAACACACAGTCTCAGTTTTATAAGCGTATCTACACTGAGCTATATAAAGGGATACTCAGAGGAACGCAGCTCCTCAGGAAACACAAGTCAATAATTAACAACAATTAACAAGTCGATAAATTCAAAACATCATAAAATATGATTTCATTAAAGTTAGAAATAAACTTTCCAGAGGTTTATATGCGAAATCAGAAGTCTAATAACTCGCAGGTCATTTTTCTCTTCAGAATGTACAAAAAAAACCTCATTCACCTTCAAAGCAGCTCTGAATTTGTATTCATTTACGTTAAATGAGATGAAGATCTGCAGAATCCCACATCCTGTGCACACGTTCCCTTCAGGGTTCCACCTCTTCTACATTTACATGCTAATTTGTTAAGCTAATTTTATTTCTAGAGTTGTGCTACTTTTGATGAAATCTAATGTATCTAATCCACTGATTAACTTTTTTTACATGGTTATAAAACTTTACACTGATATGTACAGGTAGATGTGGAGGTGTAGTGTGTTAGTGAGCTGGTTTGAAGCTCGTTTGTGTAGTTAACATTCTGAGCTTTGTTGCTTTTTATTCTAAGTACATTATTTTTCCTCAGGACCGTTTTCTTTTTGTTGTTTTTATGATTTCCAGATGTGTTTGTTAGACATTTTAGTTGGAAACTATAGTTTCCAGGCCTGGCTGCATATACATTACACCATATTATATAATCTTCTAAAATATTCTCAACTAAATATTTGCTCACTAATAAACTTAAATAATAATACTAATAATACTTACAATTATTTTTATGTAGAAAAAATGGTTAAAATGGTTAAAATAATTTTTAAAACTTGACCTGGTTTAATTGGACCAAGATTCAATAAAAGTTACAATAACTAGCTTCCTTGTAATGTTCTTGTTTTTCACTCAACATTTGGGGTTTAAAGAAGCTTTAATGTTTATATAACATTTCAATGTTGTAGGAACGTTTTGAAACGTTACACAAAGGTTCTCGAGAACTTCAACAGCACAAACATTATGTAAAAATCTGAAAACCTGAAACAGTGCACTTTTTAAAAAGTTCACTCCATGTTCTCGATCCTATAAATAAATATACCCATAAAGAACCTTTTAAGACCCATTGGTTTCAGCTCCAGGATGGAGACAAACATCTGCACCTTGAACACGACGTGGCCTTT
This sequence comes from Silurus aristotelis, assembly GCF_946808225.1. Classification (NCBI taxonomy): domain Eukaryota; kingdom Metazoa; phylum Chordata; class Actinopteri; order Siluriformes; family Siluridae; genus Silurus; species Silurus aristotelis. Next base: position 2,642,036 of record NC_139580.1, read on the forward strand.
TGAGTTCATCTTTACAATCTGAGATTCTAAAGTTACTACGATATCAATCCCCAGTGAAACACGTCTAATCTGCTCGAGTCTGATCTCAGTGTTACTCTGTAACCAATGAAATGCATGATGATGAGGTGAGCGTTAGTGTGTGTGTGTGTGTGTGTGTGTGTGTGTGTTCCCTCCTTTTGAGCAGTAGGCCTCTGTCCTGACACCCACAGCTGCCGTCGCACAATAGAGCCGGTTCGCGCAAAAAACCTCAACAGAAAAACGCCTTTCGCTCGAACACAAAGAGCCGAAACGCAACGTGAAGAAAATCTGTGAAGACTCAAACGACAAATCAATAAATCAAAACACGATACAGATTAATTAAAAAAAAGTTTTAAAAAAGTTACGAGAAAAGAAATTTGTTGAAGAAAGTTGTTCGGATCCCTGCCTCAGATTCACATCGTCCACATTCTCCATCATCATCATCATCATCTTCATCTTCTCCTCTCACTTTGTTTCTTCTTCTTCAAGTTCTTCTGTTGGACTTTATTTTCCGCTCCGCTCTTCGAGTTCTCTCTGTCTGAGCTCGACCCTTACTGACGCTTTCTCCTTCTGTCCCCTACTTTTCCTCTCCCCTCTTTTCACTCCCCCATCTCTTTCTCCCCCATCTCTCTCTCCCCCGTCTCTCTCTCTCTCTCTCTCTCTCTCTCTCTCTCTCTTTTTCTTATTTCATGCAGGACTGGGGTTTCCTAAGAGACTGGACCTCAATGGAGAAAATCTCCTCGGACACAATGCGGTGAGAAGGGGGGGTTGTTTGGACGAGGAGGAGGAGGAAGGGGGGATGAGAGGGACAGAGGGATGCAGATGCAGAACGGACCGATTGAGAAAACTGACCAAGTCGTCTTTGTATACATGAAAGATTTGACTGATCAGGTTTCTAATCAACATCGGATCACACGAAGATGTCATAATATCACATGTGAAAAAACTCAAACTTTGTCTATGTATCATTAGTGTTGATTTTTTTTTTTTGTAGCTCCAGTGGTCTGATTAAAGGAGGAGATTGGATTCGATTAGATCGGAACAAAACCTTGTCAATGTCAATGAAATCCCTGTTTTTTGGCGCAAATTGCTGGAACGTCGATGAAAGAACTCTCGAGGTTTTTCTTTAATAAAATATGATTAAATATTTTGTTAATTGTATTCTGGATTCTGATTGGTCATTAGGTGTTGATTTGTTTTCAGCACAGCAGCTCTGAGAGTAGTGCAAGTCATACGTTCCCTCGTTCACGGCTCGTTTTTGGGGATGTTCCACAGTCACGCGTGTGATCTTTCGTGTGGTATCGTGAGGTTTATTTAACGTTTATGGAGAGCAGAACAAACACACGTCTCGACACACTTCAACTTTTACGGCGCTCATCAGGACGGGCGCTCGTGCCGTCCAAACACACTTCCTCTCCCTGTAAAGAGCCGGGCCGACCTTTGACCCTTACAGTGAATAAACAAGTAAACACAGGCACACACTTTGCTGGGCTCAGCGGGAGTACAGCTTCAGCCAATCTGTTCTTCACCAGCTTTTTATGGAGCTGTTCTAAAAAACAAAAAAGGCGTTCCGCTGGTTAACAAACACTGCGCGTAAGTGTGTGTTTAAGCGTGTGTGTGTGTGTGTGTGTGTGTGTGTGTGTGTGTGTGTGTAAGTGTACGAGTGAGTAAATCAGTCTGATCTTTCAAATCGGATGTCATTTGACATCAACAATATTTTGTCTATAATCAGACACATTAAAGGTTTCAGACTGTATCTGGGGTCTGTAGACACTCAATCACTATACACTCGATGGTCAAAAACCTTACTGTAAGATTTCTACGTTCCTCATTTCAACATCATATTCCACATGTAGTCCCCATTTGCTGTTATAATGAGCTCTGCTCTTCTGGGAAGATGTTTCACTAGATTTTGTGAAGATTTATTCAGACACAAGTGTGTTAGTAAAGTAGGTAGTGATGTAGGTGAGGTGGGAATCCCAGCGGTCACGTTTATCCCAAATGTAAAGTAGATCTTCATGCTGGAACAGGTTTGGGTCTCCTCGTTCAATTGAGAAGAACATTTTATTTCATCTAGAGACGTCCTGTACAATTGCGGGCCTCCAGGTTTGTGGTAACAGATTAGTAAAGAAACACACAGAGGTGGCAAAAGTCCACACATCCTTCATTCAGTAGAAGTGCAGATCCTCATGTTTGAAAAGATTCTGTAAAAGTTCTGACTACACTTTTTTACTCAAGTTAAAATAAAGAAGTTTGGGCTCTGAGATGTTCTTCAGTAAAAAGTAGTGATTATTATGACCTGTTTTAGTGTCACGCTGGAAACTGAACGTCACATTATATTAACATATTATTAAAAAAGAATTTAAAATGTTGTTCTCTAATGAATGTATCGAGACTGAAGATCCACCATGTAGAACACAAGCAGAGTAAAGATGATGATGATCAGGTGATCAGGAATGTCTCTGTTCTCAGTCATGTTCTCATCACTGACTCCCTCTGTCTCATCCACGTTAACCCCAGACTTCTTACTGCCTCCTGCCTGCTCAGTGTGAGCTTCAGAAACTAGTCCACGTGGTGTGTGTGAGAGAGACGGGAAACCAGCAAGGAAAGTGTGTGATTCCAGTGATGAAAGTAGAAAGTACAGATATTTGTGTAAAAATATTGAGTGAAAGTAAAAAATTAAAAAAAAAAAAATATATATATATAGTAAATATAGATTTCTATTTACATGCAACGCTGTGTTCTAAATATTTTAACAGAACAGAATGTTGTGACAGAACTGTCAAAAGATTGAGAAAAGACACTGATCCTGATGCCCTACTTCTGGATGGAGTTCTCACTTGGTAACCACTTCCTGCTGCCAAGGATTCACTTAAACAGCCTAAAGATCCATGAATATGGCTTAGGAGTAACAGTTTTACACTCATGAACAGTTAATAACCTCAATAATGATGAAACTATAATTTTCTTATATAAATATCCATATTTAACTTGGAACCCAGACCATATCAGGGACACTTTCCTCACCACCATCATGTCTGGCTGGTTCATTAGGAATAAACTTATTAGGACTGAACTGAATTGAGTTACTGGTTCTACCAGAACGTTGATTATTTGATGATCACGTGACCTGAGCTGTTTTATTCCTCTTATACTAAACAATACAAAATACATTTACAGCTACATTTAATGTTTTGAGGCGATCGAGTTCCTGTTCTTACTTACGTTATAGCAGCTATAAACAGTCTTTCCCTCACCGGCTTCTCTTTTCCCTCTCAGTTTGTAGGATTGATGGGAAACCTCATAGAACCTCATATATATTTCTTGAGTTTGGTCAGAATCTAAGGCTTGTTTCTGGTCTGTTGCTGCTGCTTCTACCTCCAGACGAGTACTAGAGAAGAGAGAAGTCAGTGTTCTGGTAGCAAAAACTCTTTTAGTCTTTCTGACAGAAACCAAGGCATTTATAATTTTTAGCATGTCTACAAAGAAAAGAGAGTACCGATTATTACTGATTACTGAAAAACATATTTATTTGAGGCGTCGACTCTTTTCTTCTGAAGATTTCAGAAAACGTCGAATGACAGCTTCACCTCTGAAACTGGAGACTCCTTCCACAAACATCTCCATACAAAAGACTTCTCAACCTTATTAGGGATTTAATACACTTTTTTATGTACATGTTCATGTGTTTCAGGAGGAACATGTTCACGTTTTAACCTTCTATAAATAATGTTTGTGTGCTTATGGATAAATCTGATATAAAATGCATTCGTTTTTTGATTAAAGGATAAAATAAAAAGCAGGTGATGGAGGCTAATGATCCAGAAAAACATCCATCATCTCAACGTTTTACGCACTTCATGTCAAGGTGAATTAGATTAGCCGTGATAATGACTTCATCGGATCACATGACTTAGAGACCTGCGTTGGAATGAGCATGTGTGTGTGTGTGTGTGTGTGTGTGTGTGTGTGTGTGTGTGTGTTTGGGGGTGGGGGGGATTTAGAGTTAGATTGTCCACACCTCCAGGTTTGGACAGAGTTATTTCCAGATCCCTGTCCATCTGTTACCGTAGCAGCAGCGGCTGAGGCGTTGCCATGACACGATCCGGACAAAAGGGCGTGGCGTGGGAACGGGTGCAGGGGTCACGGGTGAGGGTGAAAAGGGCAAAGGTCACAGCCAGCTGGCCAACACAAGGGGAGATGAGGGTGAGAAAAGTGGGCGGGGCCTCATCAGGCCGGACACCGCTGGACATTAACATTGAACTGTGTGCGTAGAGATGAAAAAGGTGTGTGTGTGTGTGTGTGTGTGTGTGTGTGTGTGTGTGTGTGTGTGTGTGTGAGAAACAGGCTCTATAAGAGGCTCCTCACATTATCCTCGCCGTGGACATCGCTGCTTAATCGAGCGTAGCATTTGACAGGCAATTGACTTCGGTCAATGTCCACGCAAATGCTCCTATTGACCCCTTCCTTAAAATTGCTCTGTGTGTGTGTGTGTGTGTGTGTGTGTGTGTGTGTGTGTGTGTGTGTGTGTGTGTGTGTGTGTGTGGTGTGAGGTTTTGTGGGTGACTCTTTTTTATTGATTGTAAATACCAAAAACGCTCTGCTACAATGTGCTCAGGACCACAGTTTGCATGTTGACTATTTACCAGAACATGTTAAAGTTCAGTTCTGTATTTAAACGTTCATCACTGAACACTACACAACACTTCACAACACTACACAACACTTCACAACACTACACAACACTTTACAACACTACACTACACAACACAACACTTCACAACACTTCACAACACCACACAACACTTCACAACACTACACAGCACTTCACAACACTACACAACACTTCACAACACTACACAAGACTTCACAACACTACACAACACTTTACAACACTACACTACACAACACAACACTTCACAACACTTCACAACACCACACAACACTTCACAACACTACACAGCACTTCACAACACTACACAACACTTCACAACACTACACAACACTTCACAACACTACACAACACTTTACAACACTACACTACACAACACAACACTTCACAACACTTCACAACACCACACAACACTACACAACACTACACAACACAACACTACACAACACTTCACAACACTACACTACACAACACAACACTTCACAACACTTCACAACACTACACTACACAACACTACACTACACAACACAACACTTCACAACACTTCACAACACCACACAACACTTCACAACACTACACAGCACTTCACAACACTCACAACACACACAACACTACACAACACACACAACACAACACTACACAACACCACACAACACTACACCACAACCTACACACCACACCCACAACACCCAACACTTCACAACACTACACAACACTTCACAACACTACACTACACAACACAACACTCACACACTCACAACACCACACAACACTTCACAACACTACACAACACTTCACAACACTACACAACACTTCACAACACTACACAACACTTTACAACACTACACTACACAACACTTCACAACACCACACAACACTTCACAACACTACACAGCACTTCACAACACTACACAACACTTCACAACACTACACTACACAACACAACACTTCACAACACTTCACAACACTACACTACACAACACTACACTACACAACACAACACTTCACAACACTACACAACACTACACAACACTTCACAACACTACACTACACAACACTACACTACACAACACAACACTTCACAACACTACACAACACTACACTACACAACACTTCACAACACTTCACAACACTACACTACACAACACAACACTACACAACACAACACTTCACAACACAACACAACACTACACTACACAACACAACACTACACAACACTACACAACACTACACAACACTTCACAACACTACACAACACCTCACAACACTACACTACACTACACAACACTTCACAACACTACACTACACAACACTACACAACACAACACTTCACAACACTACACAACACTACACTACACAACACAACACTTCACAACACTGCACTACACAACACTACACTACACAACACTTCACAACACTACACTACACAACACTACACTACACAACACAACACTTCACAACACTACACAACACTACACAACACTTCACAACACTACACAACACTTCACAACACTACACAACACCTCACAACACTACACTACACAACACAACACTTCACAACACTACACAACACTTCACAACACCTCACAACACTACACTACACAACACAACACTTCACAACACTTCACAACACTACACTACACAACACTTCACAACACTACACTACACAACACAACACTACACAACACAACACTTCACAACACTACACAACACTACACTACACAACACAACACTTCACAACACTACACAACACTACACTACACAACACTTCACAACACTACACTACACAACACTACACTACACAACACAACACTTCACAACACTACACAACACTACACAACACAACACTACACAACACTACACAACACTACACAACACAACACTTCACAACACTACACAACACTACACTACACAACACTTCACAACACTACACTACACAACACTACACTACACAACACAACACTTCACAACACTACACAACACTTCACAACACTACACCACACTTCACAACACTACACAACACTACACAACACTTCACAACACTTCACAACACTTCACAACACTACACAACACTTCACAACACTACACAACACTACACAACACTTCACAACACTACACAACACTACACAACACAACACAACACAACACTACACAACACTTCACAACACTACACAACACTTCACAACACTACACAACACTACACAACACTTCACAACACTACACAACACTACACAACACTTCACAACACTACACAACACTACACAACACTACACAACACTTCACAACACTTCACAACACTACACTACACAACACTACACAACAATGATGGAACTGTAATAAATGGAAATTCAGTGTTCAGAATGAGGATGGATTACTTTTGATTCTGGTTCCTCTCAAGGTTTCATGGGCTCAATCATTAGGGATAAACTTATAGTCACTAAACTTATTATAATATTATAAATTATAAGGAAAGATTTTATAAGTCTATTGTTAAAAGTGCTTTACAAAAATACCAAATGACGCAGATATTTTACCAGAAACTTCTGAACCTGATGATGTGAATATGAAAGATGTATAAAGAAACAATAATAAACAATAATAAAAAGCAAATGAAGATCCAGCTGTGTGTATGAAGATGTAAGACTTTTATTTACTTTAATACTTTTTTCTTTTATGCTTGACTTCATTTTTATTTTTATATATTTATTTCAGAGATTTAACTTCTTCTGCTATTTCTTTTCTCTGGAGTAAACGTACATGGAGCGGCTTTTCAATTCAATTCAATCAAATTGATGGAGCAAAAATTTTTTGGGAAAAAGATATAAATAAATAAAAATAAATAATAAATATCTTGCATTCATTGCTAAGAGAAAAGAGAAGATACACTACATGGACACCTGACCATAAGGTACTTTTTGAACATCCAATTCCATATTTAGTCCCCATTTACTGTTATAACTCTTCTGGGAAGATGTTCCACTATATTTTTGTGGAGATTCGTTCATCCACAATGGTTTTAGTAAAGTCAGGTACTGATGTAGGTAAGAAGGTGAGGAGGCCTGGAGTGCAGTAAGTGTTTACATTCATCATGTTTAAGAGGGTTGGAGATTAATAGCAGGAGATCTTCCACTTCAACCCATGTAAAGCAGATCTCCAAAGCAGAGCTGGCTCCATGCACAGGGGCATCATCATGCTGGAACAGGTTTTGGTCTCCCAGTACAAGTGAATGGGAAATTACATGGTACAGGATCAAAGATCAAAAACGTCCTATACAATTGTATACCTAAAATTAAGTGCTATAAAAGAGCATAGATAGATAGATAGATAGATAGATAGATAGATAGATAGATAGATAGATAGATAGATAGATAGAGAGAGAGAGAGAGAGAGAGAGAGAGAGACAGAGAGAGAGAGAGAGAGAGAGAGAGTATAAAAGTATTTGAAAAAATTGGAGATCCAGACTAATCTCCACCTGCTCTGGTTCCAGACTGTATACATAAAAGAAGTAAGTTTGTTGAACATGACACACACACACACACACACACACACACACACACACACACACACACACACACACACACACACACACACACACACAGAGCGAGAGATTCAGTGTGACCTGTATTGTACGATTGTCACTAACAAGATTTCAGGCATCACATCCAGCATACGTCACGTCTGATTGGCTAATCTGTCTAACACCAACAACAATAAAAAAGAGACCAACGCCCTGTGGAGGCTCTGACGTGACGTCTCAATCAGCTTTTTGTGTGTTGTTTGTGGAAACTGCGTTCCTTCTGGTTCATTTTAAATAAATATCGTATCTGAAAAGCACTTGCATGGAGCGGAAGATCTTCCTTTAGAGAAGAACTAAAACTAATGACACAATTCTTTTAAAAAAACACACTTTGAGAGGTTTCCAGGTTTATTCACACCTCCAGAGCTGAATTTGGGATCTCCTTCCATGTTTGATATACATGAAGGATCTATAGGAAATATGCAAAAGAGTCTGTCACCACAACGTCTTAGCGCGTCTCACTGACTTCTTTTAAAACTTCATTTAATGTGAAACAAGGTTCACACACACACATCACCACAATGATCTTGCATTTGATCCCTTTAATGTTAATCAGGAATCTGCTCCTTCACAGGTATCATCAATATTCATCTAAAGACATCTCCAGACCTCCTGGTGCTCTGATGGAGTTTACATCAGCTAGAAACCACTCACTGCTGCAGAAGATGGCCACCAACATAAAAAGAACCTAAAGGTACATGTGATTACTGTGAATGGCTCCACTTAGGAACAACACTTAGTAATAACAGCACTATCCAGTGTGTCCCAGATGAAGATCTATCTATCTATCTATCTATCTATCTATCTATCTATCTATCTATCTATCTATCTATCTATCTATCTATCTATCTATCTATCTATCTATCTATCTATCTATCTATCTATCTATCTACACAGAGCTCTTTGGTTTGAGAGTTTTGGCTCTTGACTCTGGGTGAAGTTCCTCTGGTCACTTCCTGGTTGCTTTAACCTCCTCACACAAAGATCAGACCCAGACGTGACTCTCTGGGAGAAAAGCAGGAAAACGTTTAGGGACGAACAAAAAAACAGTTAAGAGACAATACTTATGAAAAGGCTCTCACACACACACACACACACACACACACACACACACACACACACACCCCGGCTCGTCAGTTACACGGCTGGGCAGCGCCTGTGTTTGTGTGCGTGTGAACAGAAACAGTAAAAAAACAGCAGAAAAAGCACAGCATATGATTATAGACACGGAGAGAAAGGGAAAGACCTTTACCTTGAACTCGGGCCGCTCTGTTTCCAGTCATTTCTGTGAAGAAAAAACATGAGGGGGTCTGGGGTCAGGGGAGGGGTTCTGGGGTCACCCCGGGTCATCTGGGGGTTTCGGGGATTTTAAAGAGTCAGACAAATGTGATTTGGGGAGCAGATGCTCGATATGCAGATGTCTGTAATGGAATCGAGCGATATTGAATTGGCCTGCTTATCATAGAGACAAAAGAGCCTCTTCCCGCCCATGGCTTAAGGGTCAGAGGAGGTGTGTGTGTGTGTGTGTGTGTGTGTGTGTGTGTGTGTGTGTGTGTGTGTGTGTGTGTGTGTGTGTGTGTGAAGAGGGGCAGTGGGCTGAACTTGAAGAGGGGTGACTGAAAGAGAGACGGAGGGTCAGCAACGGACTCAGAGGACAGCGAGGATAAGATGGGTTTAGAGGAAAAAAAAGAGAGATTTATTACAGCTGTAGTTTTATAATCTCTATTTTATATGAATTCTTTAATATTCTTTTCTTTTCTGTGGTTGTGTAAAAATCAGCCATTTATTAATTCATTTAGGAAGATAATAAAGATGTTTTATTCTCATTACATAAAATACAAACGAGTGAACACATGATTATATTCTCTTCATATCTTTACTTATTAATACATAGAATAAATATAAAAATATACATTTATTTTAAAAAAAATCTCAATTTTTCAGGTAGAAAATCCAGAATTTTTTTTTTTATTATTTAACACACGTAATTTTAATTATAAACTGAGCAGATGAAAAAAACTTCTTATTAGAATTCATCTTAAAACGATTTAAAAGATTTAGATTACGTTTCTAAACGTTTTCTTTCTTATCCCAATTCCAATAAAGTTGGGACACGGTGTAAAATGTAAAGACAAACAGAATTTAATTATTTAAGAATCTCATAAACCCACATTTTCTTCACAATGGAACATTAAAAACATTTCACATGTTGAAACTGAGAAAATGTTTCATTTTAAGAAAAAAATTTTATCGCTGCAACATGTCAAGAAAGAAGAAAAATGAAAGAAAGAAAGAAAGAAAGAAAGAAAGAAAGAAAGAAAGAAAGAAAGAAA
>NC_139580.1:2655135-2705761 GCF_946808225.1 Silurus aristotelis
AGATGAGTGCAGGAACACCAGGTTGATGGAGCATTCTCTTTGGATTTATCCTGAGCTGGACATTTCATGTTACTTCCATGCAATTCCACAAAGGAGTCTAAAATTCAGCATGGAGGGACATGGGTTATATCAGCAGGAGAATGCTGAGGATGGAGACACCAGGAAGGAGGAAAAGAGGAAGAGCAAGGAAGAGGTTTATGGATGTGGTGAGGGAAGACATTCAGGTAGTTGGTGTGAAAGAGGCAGACGTAGAGGACATGGTGCTATGGGGACGGATGATCCACTGTGGCGCCCCCTAATGGGCGAAGTCGAAAGAAGAAGAAGAAGAAGAAGAAGAAATTTTATCCCCACAGCGCCGCCATATTGTGTCGCTCTAAAGTCACGCGAGAGTCACCGCTGAGATCTCGCGAGATTTGGGGGCCGGACTGAGCGCCACGTCGGTTAGACAGGAAAGGAGACAGAGAGCATCAGATGACTTGCAGCCTGCAAGCAGATAAAAATACAGAAATATAAAGTTGTCCAGGGCGCTAACACGCTCCACAGCCGGTGAGTAGATCATATAACATTATATCTTATTATACAGCAGAAAAACACAGAGTTTATCGCCTGTGTTATGTAACACGATGCTAGCGTGCTAACAGGCTAATTATCTGCACTGGTTTTTCTCCTGTTTACTCCATAACAGTGTTTATAAATAAAGTCATGTGTTTTATACTTATTTAATGCATATATACTGTAAAAAATACAGATTTCCCTTTTCCTAGACACTCCAGTGAAGCCTGAAGAAATGAATGAATGAAGAAAGAAAGGAATTTAAATATTACAGAGGAAGAACAAAGGCTGTGTTCCAAATAGTTTACACTACATTAATACATTAATACCCTACATAGGGGTGTTTATTCACTCCAGTGCAGTGTACAGAGTCTCCAGCAGGGAGGTATTGAGGACTCAGGGTCCTGATTTGTTTGTTTTGATTGACTTGCTCACAATAAAGTGAAGGATGTGTTTATTACAGGTTTTTGCTCTTCACTAATCAGGTAGAAAATGATAAATCTGTGTGTTATTTATTTATAGTGGGGTTGATCATGTGTACCGGGGACTAACGAGAACCAGAAATCCGTTTACTCCTGGTACTTCGTTTGGTTCAGGGTCTGGTCGAGGCGTGTTTCTCTCCAGTGCTGTTGTTAATGACATTTCTATTTTTTGCCATTTGGCATCCAAAGCAAAAGCCAGAAGTTGCAGAAGAACTGATCCTCCTGATTGCTCTCTTCAGCCTCCTCATTCTCCTCATTTTGTGGGATTTATAAAATGTCCCATGACTGAAAATGATTTTCAAAAGAAATCTCATCACTTCAGATCGACTCTGCGTCAGGGTTCTGCAGACTTATTTATCTACTGCGCTGGAAAGACGGATCTGATCGGTTACCCAGAGAGAAAAGTCAGTTGATGTTGATGAAGTGTAAACGTGTTCTTATGTACTCAACGTTGCATCACAGTGATCATGTGTAAACGCAGCAGTGTTTACACAGAGTCACGCCAGGCGTACGTGCACATCCTGGTCACGGGCTGTAAAGTGAACCGTTTGTTTTTCTTTCCCTCCAGGTGAGATGAGGGCCCTTGTTGTGTCTGTGCTGCTGCTGATGTTCGGTTTCACAGCGTGGTCATGTGAACATGGACACCATCATGGCCATCACCATGGGCACCATCACGACCATCACCACGGGCACCATCACGGCCATCACCATGGGCACCATCACCACGGGCACCATCATGACCATCACCAGGAGGACCAACACGGTGATGTAAAGATGTTTCACGGCGCGAGTAAATGGAGCGCCGAAGCAAATCTGCCTGCTGAGGAGGAGGAGCTTCACCATGGGCACGCCCATTACGAGTTGCATCATGAACATGACTATGCAGCTGATGATGGAGATGGCCACGCCTACGACGACGCCCACGGACACGCCCACGATCACGGACACGACCACGCCCACGATCACGGACATGCTCACGGACACGGCCACGCCTACAGTCCTGGCATGAACGAGTTTCAGGCTGGGAGTCGGGACACTGTAGAGTTATGGATGCAGGTAATCACTTACACTGGAGACTCCTTCCATATATGTTTTAATAAGTTCCTCGTTATGGAAACCTTATAAACGACTTCACACACGTTTGTATGTTAGAAACTATCTAAAACTGCACGCAGAATTCAGTAAAAATGATTGCGAAGATGCCTTGAGTCAAAGGGCTGTTTGTTGCAGTAAGGAAGATCAGCCACCAGGGGTCAGCAGAGGTGCAGCTTTAACATTGTACATAAGGACGCGAGATATTTACCTTAAACTGTTTCATGTTTTATCTAATGAATGTTTTTTATCTTTTTTTTTTTTTTTATATGGAATAAACTGTGGTTTTGTTGAAGTTTTAAACCCCCCCCCTCCCTTTTATTTTTTTCCTTGACATCATCATCATCCGATCACACGAAGTCATCAGTGTACCCCGTTTTCTCGTAGGCGGTGGGAGCGACGTTGCTGATCAGCGCCGCACCCTTCCTCATCCTCTTTCTCATCCCGGTGCAGTCAAACTCGGATCAGCACCAGAACCTGCTGAAAATTCTGCTAAGCTTTGCTTCGGGGGGGCTGCTGGGGGACGCATTCCTTCACCTCATCCCTCACGCACTGGGTGAGTGTATATACACACACACACACACACACACACGTGTTACACCTTCACATTCCTCATTTTAACCCAAACCGTAAGGGGCAAAATTCCAGGTTATAATGGAGAAAAGTTTGGGAATATCCCACCTCAAATCATGTCTTTGGATGCAGCATGAAATTATCACTTCACTCCAAATAGGAGACCTGAACCTGTTCCAGCATCACACAACGTGCACAAAGCCGGCAACATGTAGCTATGATTTACATTGGTTTAAAGATGTGGAAGATCTTCTGCTAAAGAGCTCCAACCCTATTAATATCCCTGTTTGGGGTGAATGTGAACGCTGACTAAACCCCAGATCTCCTCAACTTCACCTCACCTTCATCACTACCTGACTTTACTAACACCCTTGTGAATGACTGAATCTCCACAAACTTCAGTGGAACATCTTCCCAGAAGAGTGGAGCTGATTATAAGAGCAAATGGAGACTAAATGTGGACTTGGATGTATAAAATATGGTGTTGAGATTAGATTAGTACATGATTCAGTCTCTACATGTCAAAATGTAGCATTTTGAAGATTGTGGTTCCATTAAAAGTGTTAGCTTATAATATTATGATCAATAACGATCGATGGAAATCCTTCTTTTCTTTCTGCCGATTCAGCTCCTCACTCTCACCATGGCAACGAGGACCAATCAGACAACGCCGAGGAGTCCCACGGTCATTCTCACGGTACGCTGGTCTCCAAGTACGAAAGAAATAAAAGAGAAACAATGTTGAGGAGCTCAAGAACGTGTGTGTGTTTTTAGGTGTAGCACATGATCACATGATGTCAGTGGGTCTGTGGGTTCTCGGAGGCATCATGGCGTTCCTGGTGGTGGAGAAGTTTGTGCGTTTGCTGAAAGGAGGACATTCTCACTCTCATTCCCACGGTAAGACTCTCAGGATCGTGATCTTCACCTAGATTTCTGTTCCCTTTCCACAACGTTTCGTGTTTGTATCCTCACAGCTGCTCCCAAATGCAAGGACAGCGATGGGGAGGAGGAGAAGGAGGAGAAAGACCAAAAAAAGGACAAGGAGGTGAAGAAAGCGAAAGAGGACACCTCGGGTAAGTGGCGGTGTTTTTCTGCATTGTGATTGGTAGAAAGCAGTCGGTGAATTCTTTATAGCAGCAGGTTTGTTCTGATGTGTTGCGGTTTCTATAGCAACGGTTTGTTTATGTGGAACAGAGAATGCTCTACTAGATGGTATTTTAATGTCTCTTTGATGGACGGAGTGTTTTATATCTACAATATTGTCAATGAGGACAGGAAGTAGCGTTGCTTGGAATAAGAGTGAGTAATAAGAGAGAGTTCTCGCTTCAGATTATAATCTCCCCCGTCTCCCCCGTCTCCCCCTCCCCCAACCCTGTAGATATTAAAGTATCAGGGTATCTGAACCTGGCTGCTGATTTCACCCACAACTTCACCGACGGTCTGGCCATCGGCGCCTCTTTCCTGGTGGGTCCCGCCGTCGGCGTGGTAACCACCATCACCATCCTCCTGCACGAGGTGCCGCACGAGATCGGGGACTTCGCCATCCTCGTCCAATCAGGATGCACCAAGAAGAAGGTGCGCTCATTCAGTGTTCTGATTGGTCGACTAAAGAGTTCATGGTCTTAGAAGTGTGTTGTGTGTGTGTGTGTGTGTGTGTGTGTGTGTGTGTGTGTGTGTGTGTGAGAGAGACATATTTACTATCTATGCATCAGATATCAGATACATTTATCACACTTGCACTAAAGTTCACGTCCATGATCACACTTAAAAAAAGAAACCAAAAATGTATTTAATTATAAATATATATTTACTCTATATTTCCAAAAGTATTGGCACAGCTGAACTTTCCTGTTATGTGTTTTTTCTTCAAATGGTTACCACAAATCTGGAGGCACTTAATTGTCTTTGTGTGCGGTAAAATAAAACTTTTGCGTTCACTTGAACTTGAAAACTCAAACCTGTTCCAGCATGTTCCTGTTGAAGATCTGGTTTACATGCTTTGGAGAGGAAGATCTTGAGAACTTAAAAAAAAAAACCTTGTGTCTAATGAACACTAATGTTCACAAACACACTCCAAAATCTAGTGGAACATCTTCCCAGAAGCGTGGAGGGAATTATAAGAGTAAATTGGGACTAAATGTGGAATGTAATGTTCAAAAGTCACACACGTACCTACGACCAGGTGTCTGCAAACTTTTGGCAATATAGTGTATATATGTGTTAGAGCTCGACCGATTAATTGGGCAGATTTTTAAGTGAATCGGCATCAGTCGATTGTGCTGCAAATAAGGCCGATTATTATGCAGGCGAATTTGTCTCAACAAACTGTGTGTACGTTCTGAACATAACTCTCCCCTACCAGCAGGTGGCAGTAGTCTGTATTCAGCACCCAGAGAGGGAACAGAACGAGCTAGAACTGTGAATATCTGAAGTGTTTACACCAGAAATTGCCACGTTCAGTACTAATGGGTCATGGTACTAACGGACCTGCTAACAAGTGCACTGACTGGAGAGTCTTGTAGTAGATTTAGATTTAATTAGATGAAGGTAAAAAAGAGAAAAAATGGCCAAAAAATCTGCATCAAATATCAGCCATATGCTGCCCGATTTCTAAATATCGCCACCGGCAAAAGTAAAACCCACATCGATTGATACTTGACCTCTAGTATGTTTATACGGTTTTGGACCTGTTTCTCCACTTAATAAATTTTGACGTCATTATATTCCATGCCTGTATGTTGGTCACGTGACCTCTTGCATCGTATTTTCTTTAGGCCATGTGCCTCCAGCTCCTCACGGCCATCGGAGCACTAGCCGGCACCGCCTGCTCCCTATTGGCTGAGGGAGTGGGTGCGGCCGCCACCGCCTGGATCCTTCCCTTCACAGCCGGCGGCTTCGTCTACATCGCCACGGTGACGGTGCTGCCGGAGCTGCTGAGCGGGCGTGCCAGTTTGGGTCAGTCGGTGCTGGAGGTCGTAGCCATGCTGTTCGGCGTTGGGATGATGGTGATCATCGCCGAGTACGAGTGAGACGCCGAGAGAGAGACAGACGCAGGTCTTCAGAGACTCAGGGGACGATAAAGAGAAAACGAGACGTGTAAATGTGTGATTGTGATTAACAGACGAGTGGGGGGGTAAGAGTGTGTGTGTGAGGGGGGGGGGCGGTGTAAGAGTTTGTACCTGAGTGTACGATTGAGTGAGGAAGCGATTGAGAGTCCGGGGCCTTTGTAATAGAAGTGCACTAAAAAGAAAAAAAAATCCAAAGTCCATTTGACGTCACGTGCTGACCGGATCCATACCACTGTACATGTTAACTTCCTTCTGAACAAGAGGCCCATTTCCTGTCAGCTCAGATCACACACACATTTACACTTCCTTTTTTCTTTTTATTAATACCCAACCAATGCACAATTACAGTTGAAAGAATTGAAAGTAATGATTTTTGTTTGTTTTTGACACGGCGTGATTCTGTGCTGCTCTCTGGAAGGTGGAACGTCTCGCTGGCTCGTATCAAACCTGCATCTCCATATTAGTGCCCTAGATAGGGATAAAGTGCGCACGGCCAATTCTGTACAAGTGTAGTGCACTTTTTCCATGTTTTTGTTCCTCCCATAAGCAGGTCTTTTTTATTTTGTTTCTGGAGTTTTAATTTTTTTTATCTTGGATATGATAGTTGCTGGGGGACTGGATGGGGAAAAGGAACACGGATGGGGTCTTGTAGTCCAGAAAGCAGGTTTTAGTTGTTTAGTTAGAATCCTGTACGGAAGCTAGTTTTCAGTTAGGCAGGAAACGAGCGAGTGTATGAGCGTCGTGCTGTAGCGCTTCTCCTGATTTTTCACGTCATTGACTTCAACTGTAGCAAAAAGACGAGTAAAGATTATCGACGTACCAAACCGAAAAGCAGGCGGCCCGATCCCGAACGAGCAAACAGGTTTCACGCTAGAAGAAATTTCTTCTCCAACCTGCTGCGTATACGGCGGCGACCGGACGTGACGTCTCGTGTAAAAAAGCAGCGTGTCTTTTGCCATTGATTTTATATTGTTTTAAAGCCGAGTTGTAGGAAATGGGATGAGGGTGAGACCCAGCGATAATTCCTCTATCTTGGATTTTCTGAGGAGGTCATGCCATAACACGTCGATCTGTGTTGAGTTGTTGCTCTGAGATAGGCCACTTTACCCGTGTAGCCTCTCGTCACGCGTAAATTAGCGTATCGGAGCCATCTAGCTCACTAATATGGATATTGGTCACATCCTCCATTGCGAGGTTTTTTGGAAAGTTTGGTATGAGCCAGTAGATGCAGTACGGCCTAGCGCACATGTTGTAACGGTGACGATGTAGCATCAGGGTTTAGCGTGACCATGACTTGAGAATTACACTTTTACTTTTTTTTTTCCTCCCCAATTTTGAGAGCTGGACTGCTTCAGAGACACAGTAATCTCTTAGCGTTTTCTTTTTTCATTTTAGCCATTTTGATGTTACTTGCTCTGTTTGTTAAAGTTCTTTGCAGTTACTGAACTCTGTTGTTTTTTTGGCGTCTGTACCGAGAATCAGTTCTAAAATGTTTAACGTCCAACATGGTTATCGGGGAGACTTAAATATTGGCACCCCACCGCGCCGTTTCCAGGGCGTGTTATCGCGCTGTCATGTCGATACGTGTCTAAGCCATTATCTCGGTCCATGAAACTGTCACAATACTGTATTCCATTACACTACCTTAGCGAACTGACCTTTAGCTAACTGAGCTAGCATGTTCCATATGCTACCAGTCACGTCACAAAACGGTGGCTAGCTTACTGACGAAGTCTCCTAGATAATATAGTGGTGCCTTTTTATAACCGTTGCAATAGAAAAGTTAGACCTGATGATCGCCTCAATGCCTACATGCAGTCTAGTGTCTGATTTATTTTTCTACTTCGCTCGTTTTTCTTTGTGTCTAACTGTAGTTTCATTCTGTCACAAATGTCTCCAAGTCATTCCCTTCATGTTTATTTTTTTATTGCTCTATAAAGTGGATGAAGATCACGTGGCTCGTTTGATGTCTTGTATGTGCACTACATGGTTCAGGTTCGAGATTATATTGATATAAACACAAACACAGAGAGAAATGGCGAGAGGAGTTTGAGTGTGACTGTAAGTATGCAATAAAAACAAGGAATTTTATAAGAAATTCAAACTTAAAACAAAATATTTATTAAATAAAGGTTACAAATTTTTTTGATGACCTTTCGATGGAAAGGTTGTGATTTTAAATCCCAGCACCTCCAGATGCCACTAGCCACTGTTGACCCCATGAGCAAGCACACAATTGCTCAGTTGTGTAAATAAGGATAAGGGTTTCTGTTAAATAATATACATGAATTGAGCAGAATAAAGTGGGTATGTGTGCATTAAGAAAGGTGCTTTATACTTTTCCGCACAGTGAAATTATATCTTTGCATATACCAGTGACGTTAGGAAGCCATGATAAACTACCCCTGGAGAACAGGGAGTTAGGTGCCTTGCTCATATGCCCATAACATGGAAGCTTGGCGATACTGGGGCTTGAACCCAAGGCATTCTGATCCATAACTCTGCGCCTTAACCACTGAGCTGGAATCTCCCCAAGTGACTTGGGTTGTTTGCAGTGTTATAAAGAGCCCAAAGGACTGTGTTAAACCTCAGCAGAATAAACAAGCTTAGCCTAGTACAGAAGTGGCTTTAATTTTAAAACTAGTTCTTGGGTTTAGTCGGTTTCTAGGGTTGGATGCCAGATCTGTTCCTCAACCACTGCCTCTAAATGGGTACCCAGGAAAAGAGGTTGTCAAGAGAACCACATGAAATCTGTGTTTTTGTAGCAAAAAATATTCAAAGATTATTAGGATTGAAAGGGCATTTATATATTTCTAAAGAGAACATACAAATAGGGTAAAGCTATTAATCAATCGGAGCCATAAACATCATCACACGATGTGGGCCAATGGGACCATTCGCAGGGCAATTAAGATGGTTTAATGGTCTGCATTGCAGGATATGTGATTGCAAGAAGAACAACAAATCTTGAAATCAAGTCTTGAAAGAACAGATTGTGTCAAATATATTGGAAACCTATTTATAGATAATTTTTTTGCTTGTAGAAGGTCTCTGGTATCATGTGTACTTCATTTCTAATTGATTACAACACAGACAAGAACTATACCAACCCCTGATCAATGGAAGTGTCCAATGTAACATTTAGAGCAACTCTTCCAACTCTTGTCGTATTTCCATCCCTAGGAAAGGATGGCTAATCCCCTTGAAACTGATTACCTGTCAGTGGTCTTTTCAACTCCCTCTCCTACTTCTCATCTCACCGTGTCCTTACAGGTTGGTAACTCTGACAGATGCGAGGCTTTGAATACTGAAGGTGAAGTGTGTGTACAAGGATATCAACAAATATCCACTAGTGGCTATCTAAGTTCTATTTGGGGGAGAAAAACAATCAAGGTGGTGGCTAGTCCATGCCTCATACATCAATCAATGCCTTTCCGTGTCTATTGAGGGGAATGTGCATGGATGGATCTGGCAGTAAAGTTAAGCAGTGTGGGATATGTGCTGCATTGGCTGGGGAGTTGGTGCCAGGGCCGTCAACATGCGCTCTGTGTCAGACAGACACTGGGACACCCCTCTCTCTGGGGAATTCCCCTTAGGGATTTTCCACTGGATAAGAGACAAGATGAAACCCTCTCGCACACCTTTGCGCAAGTGAGCGTAATCGATGGTCAGCAAGTCCAGCCAGACGTTGATACTTTCTCATTGTTAAAGGCAAGCTTTATTGAGTGACGCAGGACTCTTACACAAAAGAGGAGACAATCCAGTTGTTGGCCCTGAAGAGCTGCAGGGAGCTCTTGTCCCACGAAATTCGTTCATGAGGATGCAAAGAACTGGGATAAGTGGCTCGAGACCCTATTATTTGCAGTACGAGACGTCCCACAAGCCTCCATGGAGTTTTTCCCATTTGAATTATTATACTATTATGCTGAAGCCACAATGGGTGCAAGATATCATTTACAATAATTGAGAGGATGGATCTTTTGCATCAGGAGATGAATTACTCATGTTGCTACCCATGTCAAGCTGTACATTACTTGCGAAGTCGCAAGGACCCTATGAGGTTACACGGCCAGTTGGAGATGTCGAGTATGAGGTTAGTCACACAGATAAAGGCAACACAGTGCAGGTGTACCACCTCAGAGAGCTGGTAGCCTCTGTCTCTAGCTGTGTTGGTGGGAGGAGCTGGGACAGAAGGTAAGTCAAAGAATTGCAGCCCAATTTACCCTGTCCAACTGTGGAGACCACCTCTCGACATCACAGAGAGCACAGGTTACAAATTTGCGGAAAAGGTTTTCGGGCATGTTTTCGCCTCTATCTGGATCTCACTAAAAACGGAACACCAGATCCAGATCCAGTGGACAGAATTGTGCCAGCAGATTGTGGACGATTTCCTCTCATGTCGGAGATGGAGTGAGCTGCAGACCCTGGGTTGAGTAGGACGGTGGGGGTCTGTGGATATGGGGGCATGGCAGAGTGCTGGTTTGTGAATAGAGGTCAGAGCAGGGAGAACCAGGAGGTGAGAATCACACACGTGTTTGGAAACTGGCAAATTTGTGTTCTCTTTTTTCAGTGAGTGGTGAAGAGCATGAAAGGAGAGAGAGAAGTCATGTTAGTGAAAACAGCATCTTTACAGAGTAGCATCTTGTAAAGAACTGCTGTTAAAATGATCCTCAGCTAGGAAAGGTGGGCTTATTAGTGAGATTATTTCAATGGACAATGAAATAATAATTCCAGTGGTCAATTGTGTGAACATTTGCTGGTGTGTGAGGTTCATCTAAATAATATCAGATACAGCTTATAGTTTACACCATGTGACTATCTATAAATGAAGAGTCAAATAAAGTGTTTGATGTTTCTCCATTTATTTGTTCTGAAGATGCAACGTGTTGGTCTGTGTACTACAATGGACTTATTAAGTAATGATGTATTGTGTAAGAGCATGAAGTCAGATGTTTGTGAGAGCATTTACACAAATGTTTTGCCATTAATTTGAGCTTGATCAAGAAATTGGCTGTAACACCAGTTCTCCATCTGTGTGTAAATACCATGTTGTGTGTGTTTACCTTCCACCTGGTCCCACGGTGAAGCGTCCGTGTCTCCACTCCCTCTGTCTCCTCTGTGGTTTTCTCAGGGATCGTCCACACTGCTCTGCCTGCTGTCTCACTACTCTCCACAGGGGGCACTAATAAGCTGAATACTGGACGTTTCAGAGGTGAAGGACAGTCGTTACAGACCTCTGGGAAAAGGGGGAGGAGTTTATCTGTACAGTCTCTCATGGCAACATCATTCATTCAGTCACGTTCAGAAAGAGTCAGTGTTAAGACTAGAGGATCCAAGATAGAGTTTAACATCGAGCTGCTTCTGATCTACACACTGCTGATATTTCTGTATTTCCTCTCGTCACTGTCCTGTTGCTCTTAGGGTCCCTGGTGGTCTAGTGGTTAGGAAGTGGTGCTCTCACCGCTTCGGCCCGGATTCGATTCCCGGTCAGGGAACCAACCCCAGCCATTAGGGTTGCACAAGCCAGTGCACTCTTAGTGCTGGTCCCAAGCCCGGATAAATGGGGAGGGTTGCGTTAGGAAGGGCATCCAGCGTAAAAACATGTGCCAAATCAAACATGCAGATGATCCGCTGTGGCGCCCCCTAATGGGAGAAGCTGAAAGAAAGTTTACTGTGCTGTTGCTATTCCTGTAGGTACTGCTGAAATAAAGCTGAGTTTTGGACATTGTGTTTCTTTTATTGGAGTTAATGGTGATGATCAGTGTGATGAGAGAGTGGGATTAGCTGCAGATTCAGTGTGTGTGTTTTAGTGCTTCACTGAGTTTCACTAAAGGAAGTTGAACATCTGGTGAAGTTTCTGCTCTATTCTTGGAGAAATGGAACTCGTTTAGCCATGTTAATGCAAATCTCACTTACACCTCACTGCTCCTTCAGTTCACTTCAAAGGAAGGATTAATATTTAAGCTGCTAATGTTCTTCCAAACATCACATTTATGATTTAAGATTTTATATACATATTTTTTTAAATCCTTTTAAAAATTCAGTTGTTCACAACACATTTTGGCCGAGCGACAGTAAGCAGTAGTTACTTCGGACACTGAAAGCTTTTCTTTTCTTAATTTAACAGATTTTGATGAATGTATTAATTATACAATGGTCTCAAAGCTAAAATTTACTTCAGGTGTACAAAAGTGCATCGTTCATTATGTGTAAGTTATAATGGGTGTGTGGTACATTTTACTGTAACACTGAAGTTTTTTCTATAAACAATATTGAAACTAATGTGTGAAGACACCACTTACACACCCCACATCCTCCTAGTCTTAGAAAGTGTGTGCTGATTTACTGACAGCTGTCTCGGTCTATAAAAGGTCTGTATTGTGTTTTTGTCACAACCAGCAGGGGGCAGCCCATCTGCCATTGCAAAATTCTAGAATTTAAATGCATTGCCTGGTGAAATAAAAAGTCACCACCAGGATGTAACAACGGAAATTGCTAAGAGCTTCATATAACATTTACTGCAGCGATTACTATATTTTAGCTGCAACTAGCTATTGAACTCTATCTGATGCAGTGAGAAGCTTCTCAATTCTTAAACAGTCATGTGGTAAGACACATCCCGTGGTCATGATAAAGATGTCATTCTGTTTTAAAAGTTTCCGACCACGTATCATTAGGTCTCATAGAAAAGGGTCTCAATTTGCTTGGCATCATAAAGATTGACTATGAAGAAATTAAATAAAAGTCTTGTGGTCTGATTAGTCCAGATTTTCCCTGTTCCAGAGTGAAGGGTACATCGAGGCAAGAAGAGAGGCAAGTGAAGCACCTATTATTCCCAGTGCCTACTGTAGAAACCTGTGGGGGAAGTGTTATGATCTGAGGTTGCGTCAGTAAGTCAGGTCTAAGTTCACCAGTGTTATGGGTTTAAAAATTAAGTCAACTGACTACTTGAATATACTGAATGACCATATTTTTCATCAATAGGTTTTTTGTCTTCCCTGATTGCATAAGCATGTTCTAAGATGAAAATGGCAGGATTCAACCAGTTTAAAAAAATGGTTCAGGGACCATCAGAGATCATTTTCACACATAGTCCTGACCACCAGGCCATTATGCACTTCACTTTCAACACACTACAACACTCTCAATCATGCCAGTGGTGGGCTATCAGGACCAGCAATTCCTTCTCTGCAGGGATACACACTGACACCCACCATGGTGGGACACAACCCGTTGAACCTGGGAAGGAGAAAATGAATTGAGTATCCCCTCTCTATTGTGTTCAGGACCCACTGAGATACATCTGGCAGGCCTTCCCAAGTTGCCAGGAAATCTCTTAGGGGAACCAGCCTCTCGAGACTGGTCTCTGACCCTCCAAGAGCGGCTGGAGCAGTGCCCTGCAGCAGTTGGAGCCTCCTGAGAGGCAGCGGGTCTTCTCCATCCACAGCGATCTCTCGGGTGGAAATGGAAGGAGACACCCACTGGAGGAAGGCTGCACTCTGAGGCACATCTTGTGGGAGACTTCACAGCCTGGCCACCACTTCTGCCCGGAAGTCGGATCAGGGAACCAGCTCTCGAGGCTGGATTCTGACCCTGTCAGAATGGCTGGGGCTAGTGGAGATCAAAGGAGTCACCCTGTGAAGGGAGACTGCACTCTAAGGCACATCTTGTGAGGGAGCTAACAGTCTGGCCTCCTGGTGGTGCCACAGCAGGTCGGCCTGGTATGCCTGCAACACACCTAATGTCTCTTTAACCCTGGGCATCTCCCCATAGCCACACTCCTTAAACCCTACTATATTCACATATAGCAAGTACGGGGCAAAGGTACAGGCCGCATATGGGGTCTCCCAGGACCTGGACACCTTGGTAGGCCCCGGGGCAGAGGCTGTGCTGCGGGGCGCATGAAACACTCATCGAGCTTACTGGAAATGCATTGCTTCTGCTTCTCATCCGGCCAAGTTATCTCTAGCTTGGACATGACCCGTGTCACTACCTTCAGGAGCTCCTCAAACAGCACAGGCTGTAAGGAGTCCCTGGGCTGGCAGCATCCAAAAATTCCCCCTTCCTCGGAGGAAGAAACACAGGGCTCCACGTTGCACGCGCTGGGAAAAGAAACCGCTGAAACGTGCTTCTTCCGGGTAACAGGAGCTCAGCCCAGCAGAGGAGGCTGAAGGGGACTCATCCATCTCCATGCCTTCTGCAAGGTTGGCCCGCAAGACCCACGACCTGAGCCGTAAGCCTCGAAGAGCGCTCTCTTGGAGTGGAGCGTGCGCATACAGCACGGACAATCAAGAGCTGACTGAGCATGCTTCACTCCCAAGCAAACAACACACAGCTCATGTGTGTCTCCTCCTGTATAGAAACGGGGGCAAGGAGGGACACACATGTGAAAGTTTTGCTTGCTTTTCGCCATTGCTTGCACAGATTGACACACAAAGTGCTTACCTGAACAAACAGTAGCTAATGTCGCTACCATCGATCACCCACTTTGTAGCTTCCTGGTTTACACGACGTCCCCCGCCAATGGCGTCACGACTTGCCTATTGTCCAGATTTCACACATGATTCAGAGCGTGGGCAATGCGAGGCGTTCCCAAAGTGTTTCGACGCAGCTTGAGTTCCTGAAAGGGAACTGTCCAGTCATGAACCCAGCAGAGAATGTTAATGAGCTCAGTCACCTATTGAGAATGAAGCACTACAGCAGCCTATGCCAAACCAGCAGCTTTTGGGTCATTTTTTTAAGACCTGACTATTTCTCTCAGCCACAGAGCCCTGCTGGTAAGACCAGCAGCTCATGGATCGGCTTCCATCTACCCAGGCACCTGCACCGACTCAGGCTCCTTCCAGCCATCGCTTCCCTCATGTGAGCAGAAGCTCCAGCTCATACTGCCCCATTGCTTCTCTGGAGTGCCAGATACCTACAATTTGTTCCTTACCCAGTGCTCTCTCATTCTCGTGCTACAACCGTATTCTTTACTGACCAACTGGGTGAGAATTGCTTACATCGTATCCTTCCTATATTGATGGCAGTGAGACCAAAGAGCAGAACGATAATGCTGGCAAGGCCAGACGTGGGAGCAGTGTAGCAGATAGTCAAAGCAAGAAGAGCAAGAGAAGAGAAAATTTATTTGGTTACAGATTCATTTTATGCTTACAAGGCCATTTTCAAGGCAGACTTAAAAAAAAAGCTGGACATTGTGAAGAAAGGTCACTTAAAACAGTTCAATACATGTGTTGAATTATTTTAACATATGTACAAATTCTACTGAAAAAGGAACTAGTGTTTCTGTTGATACGAAGCATACCAAGTCAGTGGTTGCTGTACGATTTTGATGTTTTGCTGTACGTTCTTTTATTCTTCTGTGTTCTATCCTGTTCTTGTTCTGTTTGCTGATCAACTGAAATTTGCTGATATTTTTTTAGATTTGACTCTGACGGCCAATTTGGATTTCTGAAATGTTTTGATGAAACAACCCAAAACCTACATATCCACATCATTATATTATTATCTATCATGTCTTCAGTATAACAGTGAAAGCTAAAAGCATGTGTACAAATAACTTCACTCAGAGATATCTTATTTAAAGAAAACAGCATTGGGCCTAAGACACATTCTTGTGGAACACCAAACTTTACCTTAGTAAGTGTAGAGAACTTACAATTTACATCCACAAACTAATAACAATCAGTCACGTATGGCCAACAGGAGAGAATGGGAAGTGGTAGCTCAGTGGATAAGAGGTTGGACATCTGATTGGATGGTCATGGCTCAAATCCCAGTGCAACCAAGCTGATTGAAATAATTGCAAGTTGCTCTGGATAAGGACAAATGCCATGAATGTAAATATGAGAGCTATTCCCTTAATTTCAACATTTTATTGTCTGGCAAGGAGAATATTACAAACAATTGTCAAAAGCTGCACTAAAATCAAGTATCACAAGCAAGCAGCTACAGCTCTGGTCAGGGGTCATGTAGCAGGTCATTTACAATTTTATCTGTCTCTGTGCTATGATAAGGCCTAAATCCTGACTGATACAGTTCAGGAATGTTATTCCTATGTAGATATGAGCATAACTGCTATTCTATAACATTTTTCAATATACAGATAATTGCTAGTTTTAAAAATGTATGTGTGTAGCCAATGCTAAGGGAAGAATTGATTCTTAAGTCAGATTGTTATTGGTAAGGATATGCTGATTGAATGGCAGCTGTATCTGTATATGACCTTGCAATATCATATGTAACTGTCATAACCAGCAGGGGGCAGCCCATTTGTCACCTTAAAATTATATGTTACAGTGAGTTATTATGAATATGCCTAAATGGCTTTTTATTTTTTTTGTCTATTTCTTTGATACTTTAGCATTTATATATATCAAATATCAACTTACCTTGGAACAACCATGTGATTTTTATTTTAAATTGGAATGTCTCACAGCTACTTTTTAATTGTGTTCTGAAATTCAAGCTGTTTTTGTTGCATAATTGTTGTACTGTGTAGCCCTTATGTCTTTAGTGGTGCACAGTGTGTAGATGTGTAGTGGTTGATTTGGACTGAAAATCTGAAATCTGAAATCACAATGGAAATTGAGTCGCTTTGGAGAATGGGAATTTGGTATGGTAAAGCAAGCCAATAAACCTATTAACCAGTCAAAGAACCACTGAAGAATAATTTATATCTTAAAGGTTAGCATGTGGAATAATACCTCTCCTTATAAAACTACCTGTTTCTTGCTGAGGAATATTTCCCCAAAGACTGACAAGTACACTGTGATTATTTGTATTATGTGTGTGTGTGTGTGTGTGTGTGTGTGTGTGTGTGTGTGTGTCTGTGTGAGCATTAATAAGTTAGTGTATTGTGTTTTCTGTAGATCACAGTGTGTGTTACTGTGCTGTATCACATCCTCAGCACCTGCAGTGTCTCCCAGCTGCAGCAGTGTTTCTCTGTACACTTTCACTGACTGAGGTTTTTGTACGACGCTGTAACACTGTGCAAACACCCAGCTATTACCAGTCCAGAAACCACCAATATTATGTTCTGCTGCACAGTAATAATTCCCTGCATCTTCATTCTGGACTCCACTGATGGTCAGCGTGAAGTCGGTATCAGATCCACTGCCACTGAAACGTGCTGGAATCCCTGAGTGTAATTTTGTAGCCTCATAAATAAGCAGTTTAGGAGCTTCTCCAGATTTCTGTAGGTACCAGAATGCACTGGTTCCACTATCCACTGTGCTACTGGTTTTACAGTTGATGGTAACTGTGTCTCCTGGAACAACAGTCTTCACTAAAGGAGTCTGAGTCACAGTCCCCTGACCTCTGGATCCTGTAGAGAAACATAGATTGTGTGTGTATGCAGTAAAGTGGTGTAGAATCGGTATGAAATGAAGTGTGTGAGGCTGTGAGTCGATGTTAAACTCTCACCTTGAGTCCAGAGGGCCAGTGTGCAGATGAAGATGCTGATCAAAGTCATGGTTGCTGTGGGTGAAGATGCTGAACAGCAGCTCTCAGTCATGAAGTGTTCAAGTCACAGGAATATAAACCCTCACCGAGCACTGAAGCAGAAGCTGCTGATGCAAAGTGTGTGTGTGTGTGTGTGTGTGTGTGTGTGTGTGTGTGTGTGTGTGTGTGTGTGTGTGTGTAGGGGGTTTTTGTACGGCGGTTTCATTAGAACGCATCACTGTGGTACACTTTTGGTGGAGGCTCCAAACTCGTTATTAACAGTAAGTGATTTTTTTATTATCAAAAGTGGAATAAATATTAATGTAGTAATTTAATAGTAATAACTTTCAAAGTAATAAAGAATCTGTAAATCAATATATAAAGAGGTTACTGCATATACAATATTAATTAATTATATTAAATATTAAAAGAATAAATTGATGGTAATATTGAAGCAGGTCAGAATTTCATACATGAAAATCCAGACAGAACATGCTGTCAGTTTGTGATGTTTGTCTGAGTGAGAATCGTGACAGATGTGGTGGAACACAGGCAGTTCTCGAGATGGTGTAAATGTCTCCTTTAAACTCTGTCATGATTTTCCCTTAAAAACTAAACACAGACGTCCCATAACTACCATTTTCCTTTATTCTGCTCTCACTGGTGGACCTGAAATCCATTTAAATAGATACGACTCTCATTTCACCAGGAACAGCATCGATGTACAGACATTCGTATCACCTGAACAACAATTTCTATTAATTCTATTAAAAATGAGTTTTTCTATAATCATCTACATTGATAAATATAAGCAAACACTGAAGAATTTAGTGAAATAATCCCTATGAAAATATTTCCGCATATAATAGTTTTATTTTAGTTCTTCTATAAAGAGATTATTAAGTACGGTTTTGATTTAACAGTGTAAATTCAGATAATTTCCTCAAAGGTACTGCAATCTCTAATATTTTATAATAATTTATAATAATTTTTTTCTCCAGCGGGTCCTACAGTGAAGCCCACTGTGTCTCTGCTCCCTCAGTCCCCCCTGCAGTCGTGTGATGGCTCGCTGCTCTGCCTGCTGTCTGACTACTCTCCACAGGGGGCACTGGTGAGCTGGACAGTGGACGGCTCAGAGGTGAAGGACGGGGTTCTGACCAGCGCAGAAGAACTGAAGAACGGCCGTTACAGCCGCAGCAGCACCCTGACCCTCAGCAAAGACCTCTGGGGAAAAGGGGAGGAGTTTATCTGTAAGGTCTTCCATAGCAAGGCCATTCATTCAGTCACGTTCAGAAAGAGTCAGTGTGAAGACTAGAGGATCCAAGAGTTTAACATTGAGCTGCTTCTGATCTACACACTGCTGATGTTTCTGTATTTCCTCTTGTCATTGTGCTGTTGCTCTTCCTGTAGTTTCTGCTGAAATAAAGCTGAGTTTTGGACGTTGTGTTTCTTTTATTGGAGTTAATGGTGATGATCAGTGTGATGAGAGAATGGAATTAGCTGCAGATTCACTGAGTTTCACTGAGGGAAGCTGAACATCTGGTGAAGTTTCTGCTCTATTCTTGGAGAAATGGAACTTGTTCAGGCGTGTTAATGCAAATCTCACTTACACCTCCTTACTCCTTCAGTTCACTTCAAAGGAGGAATTCATATTTAGGATGCTAATGTTCTTCCAAACATCACATTTATGAAAGATTTTATTTTATTTTTATTTTTAAATCCTTTTACAAATTCTGTTGATTACAACACATTTTGGCCGAGCGACAGTAAGCAGTAGTTACTTTGGACACTGAAAGCTTTTCTTTTCTTATTTTAACAGATTTTAATGAATGTATTAATTATAGAATGGTCTCAAAGCTAAAATTTACTTCAGGTGTACAAAAGTGCATCGTTATAAAAGTTATAATGGGTGTGTGGTACATTTTACTGTAACACTGAAGTTATCTCTATAAATAATACTAAAACTAATGTGTGAAGGCACCACCCACACACCCCACATCCTCCTAGTCTTAGAAAGTGTGTGCTGATTTAATGACAGCTGTCTCGGTCTATAAAAGGTCTGTAAAGGTCTTGTATCCTGAGAGGCAGCGGGTCTTCTCCATCCACAGCGATCTCTCGGGCGGAAATGGAGGGAGACACCCGCTGGAGGGAGGCTGCACTCTGAGGCACATCTTGTGGGAGAGTTCACAGCCTGGCCACCACTTCTGTCCGGAAGTCGGATCAGGGAACCAGCTCTCGAGGCTGGATTCTGACCCTGTCAGAATGGCTGGGGCTATCCCCTGTGGCCATGGATGCTTCCTAAGCAGGAATGTGTCCCCTGAATCCACAGTGGAGATTAAAGGAGTCACCCTGTGGAGGAAGACTGCACTCTGAGGCAAATCTTGTGAGGGAGCTAACAGTCTGGCCTCCTGGTGGTGTCACAGCAGGTCGGCCTGGTATGCCTGCAACACACCTAACGTCTCTTCAACCCTGGGCATCTCCCCATAGCCACACTCCTTAAACCCTACTATATTCACATATAGCAAGTACGGGGCAAAGGAACAGGCCGCATATGGGGTCTCCCAGGACCTGGACACCAAAAAAAACGGTAGGCCCCGGGGCAGAGGCTGTGCTGCGGGGCGCAGGAAACACTCATCCAGCTTGCTGGGAATGCATTGCTTCTGCTTCTCATCCGGCCAAGTTATCTCTAGCTTGGACATGACCCGTGTCACTACCTTCAGGAGCTCCTCAAACAGCACAGGCTGTAAGGAGTCCCTGGGCTTGCTAGCATCCGAATATTCTCCCTCCTCGGAGGAAGAAACACGGGGCTCCACGTTGCACGCGCTGGGAAAAGAATACGCTGAAACGTGCTTCTTCCGGGTAACGGGAGCTCAGCCCAGCAGAGGAGGCTGAAGGGGACTCATCCATCTCCATGCCTTCTGCTAGGTTGGCCCGCAAGACCCACGAGCTGAGCCGTGAGCCTCGAAGAGCGCTCTCTGGGAGCGGAGCGGAGCGTGCGCAAACAGCACGGACAATCAAGAGCTGACTGAGCATGCTTCACTCCCAAGCAAACAACACACAGCTCAAAGTGTTTCGACGCAGCTCGAGTTCCTGAAAGGGAACTGTCCAGTCATGAACCCAGCAGAGAATGTTAATGAGCTCAGTCACCTATTGAGAATGAAGCACTACAGCAGCCTATGCCAAATCAGCAGCTTTTGGGTCATTTCTTTAAGACCTGACTATTTCTCTCAGCCACAGAGCCCTGCTGGTAAGACCAGCAGCTCATGGATCGGCTTCCATCTACCCAGGCACCTGCACCGACTCAGGCTCCTGTCCTTCCAGCCATCGCTTTCCCATGTGAGCAGAAGCTCCAGCTCATACTGCCCCATTGCTTCTCTGGAGTGCCAGATACCTACAATTTGTTCCTTACCCAGTGCTCTCTCATTCTCGTGCTACAACCGTATTCTTTACTGACCAACTGGGTGAGAATTGCTTACATTGTATCCTTCCTATATTGATGGCAGTGAGACCAAAGAGCAGAACGATAATGCTGGCAAGGCCAGACGTGGGAGCAGTGTAGCAGATAGTCAAAGCAAGAAGAGCAAGAGAAGAGAAAATTGATTTGGTTACAGATACATTTTATGCTTACAAGGCCATTTTCAAGGCAGACTTAAAAAAAAGCTGGACATTGTTAAGAAAGGTCACTTAAAACAGTTCAATACATGTGTTGAATTATTTTAACATATGTACAAATTCTACTGAAAAAGGAACTAGTGTTTCTGTTGATACGAAGCATACCAAGTCAGTGGTTGCTGTACGTTTTTGATGTTTTGCTGTACGTTCTTTTACTCTTCTGTGTTCTATCCTGTTCTTGTTCTGGTTGCTGATCAACTGAAATTAGCTGATATTTTTTTTAGATTTGACTCTGACGGCCAATTTGGATTTCTGAAATGTTTTGATGAAACAACCCAAAACCTACATATCCACATCATTATATTATTATCTATCATGTCTACACCGTATCTATTATTAAGCAGATGTCTCGTATTTGCTTTGCTAAAACACACAGTATATGTGTCTTCAGTATAACAGTGAAAGCTAAAAGCATGTGTACAAATAACTTCACCTAGAGATATCATATATAAAGAAAACAGCAGTGGGCCTAAGACACATTCTTGTGGAACACCAAACTTTACCTTAGTAAGTGTAGAGAACTTACAATTTACGTCAACAAACTAATAACAATCAGTCACGTATGGCCAACAGGAGAGAATGGGAAGTAGTAGCTCAGTGGATAAGAGGTTGGACATCTGATTGGATGGTCATGGCTCAAATCCCAGTGCAACCAAGCTGATTGAAATAATTGCAAGTTGCTCTGGATAAGGACAAATGCCATAAATGTAAATATGAGAGCTATTCCCTTAATTCCAACATTTTATTGTCTGGCAAGGAGAATATTACAACCAATTGTCAAAAGCTGCACTAAAATCAAGTATCACAAGCAAGCAGCTACAGCTCTGGTCAGGGGTCATGTAGCAGGTCATTTACAATTTTATCTGTCTCTGTGCTATGATAAGGCCTAAATCCTGACTGATACAGTTCAGGAATGTTATTCCTATGTAGATATGAGCATAACTGCTATTCTATAACATTTTTCAATATACAGATAATTGCTAGTTTTAAAAATGTATGTGTGTAGCCAATGCTAAGGGAAGAATTGATTCTTAAGTCAGATTGTTATTGGTAAGGATATGCTGATTGAATGGCAGCTGTTTCTGTATATGACCTGGCAATATCATATGTAACTGTCATAACCAGCAGGGGGCAGCCCATTTGTCACCTTAAAATTATATAAGTTACAGTGAGTTATTATGAATATGCCTAAATGGCTTTTTATTTTTTTGTCTATTTCTTTGATACTTCAGCATTTATATATATCAAATATCAACTTACCTTGGAACAACCATGTGATTTTTATTTTAAATTGGAATGTCTCACAGCTACTTTTTAATTGTGTTCCGAAATTCAAGCTGTTTTTGTTGCATAATTGTTGTACTGTGTAGCCCTTATGTCTTTAGTGGTGCACAGTGTGTAGATGTGTAGTGGTTGATTTGGACTGAAAATTTGAAATCTGAAATCACAATGGAAATTGAGTCGCTTTGGAGAATGGGAATATGGTATGGTAAAGCAAGCCAATAAACCTATTAACCAGTCAAAGAACCACTGAAGAATAATTTATATCTTAAAGGTTAGCATGTGGAATAATACCTCTCCTTATAAAACTACCTGTTTCTTGCTGAGGAATATTTCCCCAAAGACTGACAAGTACACTGTGATTATTTGTATTATGTGTGTGTGTGTGTGTGTGTGTGTGTGTGTGTGTGTGTGTGTGTGTGTGTGTCTGTGTGAACATTAATGAGTTAGTGTATTGTGTTTTCTGTAGATCACAGTGTGTGTTACTGTGCTGTATCACATCCTCAGCACCTGCAGTGTCTCCCAGCTGCAGCAGTGTTTCTCTGTACTCTTTCACTGACTGAGGTTTTTGTACAACGCTGTAACACTGTGCAAACACCCAGCTATTACCAGTCCAGAAACCACCAATATTATGTTCTGCTGCACAGTAATAATCCCCTGCATCTTCATTCTGGACTCCACTGATGGTCAGCGTGAAGTCAGTCTTAGATCCACTGCCGCTGAACCGAGCTGGAGTTCCTGAGAACAAGTGACTGACATAATGTACTAGGAGTTTAGGAACTTCTCCAGGTTTCTGTAGGTACCAGGCGAGACAGTCATATGATACACCCTGTGGCCCACAATCATGCCACACAGCAGTGCTGAATTTACAGTTGATGGTAACTGTGTCTCCTGGAACAACAGTCTTCACTGAAGGAGTCTGAGTTACAGTCCCCTGACCTCTGGATCCTGTAGAGAAACATAGATTGTGTGTGTATGCAGTAAAGTGGTGTAGAATCGGTATGAAATGAAGTGTGTGAGGCTGTGAGTCGATGTTAAACTCTCACCTTGAGTCCAGAGGGCCAGTGTGCAGATGAAGACGCTGATCAAAGTCATGGTTGCTGTGGGTGAAGATGCTGAACAGCAGCTCTCAGTCATGAAGTGTTCAAGTCACAGGAATATAAACCCTCACCGAGCACTGAAGCAGGAGCTGCTGATGCAAAGTGTGTGTGTGTGTGTGTGTGTGTGTGTGTGTGTGTGTGTGTGTGTGTGTGTGTGTGTGTGTAGGGGGTTTTTGTACGGCGGTTTCATTAGAACGCATCACTGTGGTACACTTTCGGTGGAGGCTCCAAACTCGTTATTAACAGTAAGTGTGATTTTCTTTTTTTTTTAACTCAAAAGCTGTTGATTTTATTCTCTTTTTCTCACATGACTTCTATCCATAAACTTCATATTAGAAGTAAATGTTATTGACACTTTGCACTAAATTAAAATATTTAATTACTTCAATATGCATTTCTTCTCATATTTAAGATTCACTTTTTTATTTATAATGTATTCAAGAATAATTTAGATAAAATCTGCTGTGTTGAAAAATAAATATTTGAGTAATTAGTTTTAATTGGATTCTTCAGGATCGTTAAAAAACACTGATTTCAGGACTCTTTCAGAGTTTAAAGAGATATTTAATCTGGAGCATGTAAGTGTTATTCTGATAAAGTGAACTGAAGCTGGAATTAAAGTCTGTAATCCGCTGTTTTAAAATGATCTCTGATCTTATAAAAAAAACTATAGCAACTATACTAAGTGTAGCATTAAATCCCATCGAGAATCAAAGCTGAATAAAGTTCTAGTGATTCCTCAACGTGAAGAGTAACTGACCTGCTGAAACACATTCATATGACATTTATGGCATTTGGCAGATGCTCTTATGCAGAGCGACTTACAGTTATCTTATTTATACACTTTGGGGGTTAATTTCTTGTTCAAGGGTCCAGCAGTGGCAGACTGGTGGTGCCAGGATTTTAAATGATGACCTTCTCATCAGAAGTCCAACATCTTAACCTGGACACTGCAGTGTTCAGAACATGTACACAATATTTCTAGCTGTTTGTATGATGTGTATGTGTGTGTTTGTATTTCCAGAGGCTCCCACTGTGTCTCTGCTCCCTCAGTCCCCCCTGCAGTCGTGTGAGGGCTCGCTGCTCTGCCTGCTGTCTAACTACTCTCCACAGGGGGCACTGGTGAGCTGGATGGTGGACGGCTCAGAGGTGAAGGACGGGGTTCTGACCAGCGCAGAAGAAGAGAAGAACGGCCGTTACAGCCGCAGCAGCACCCTGACCCTCAGCAAAGACCTCTGGGAAAAAGGGGAGGAGTTTATCTGTAAAGTCTCCCATAGCAACGCCATTCATCCAGTCACATTCACAAAGAGTCAGTGTGAAGACTAGAGGATCCAAGAGTTTAACATCGAGCTGCTTCTGATCTACACACTGCTGATGTTTCTGTATTTCCTCTTGTCACTGTGCTGTTGCTCTTCCTGTAGTTTCTGCTGAAATAAAGCTGAGTTTTGGACGTTGTGTTTCTTTTATTGGAGTTAATGGTGATGATCAGTGTGATGAGAGAGTGGGATTAGCTGCAGATTCAGTGTGTGTGTTTCAGTGCTTCACTGAGTTTCACTGAAGGAAGCTGAACATCTGGTGAAGTTTCTGCTCTATTCTTAGAGAAATGGAACTCGTTCAGGCGTGTTAATGCAAATCTCACTTACACCTCACTGCACCTTCAGTTCACTTCAAAGGAGGAATTCATATTTAGGATGCTAATGTTCTTCCAAACATCACATTTATGAAAGATTTTATTTTATTTTTAAATCCTTTCACAAATTCTGTTGATCACAACACATTATGGCCGAGCGACAGTAAGCAGTAGTTACTTTGGACACTGAAAGCTTTTCTTTTCTTGATTTAACAGATTTTAATGAATGTATTAATTATAGAATGGTCTCAAAGCTAAAATTTACTTCAGGTGTACAAAAGTGCATTATGTGTAAGTTATAATGGGTGTGTGGTACATTTTACTGTAACACTGAAGTTATCTCTATAAATAATACTGAAACTAATGTGTGAAGGCACCACCCACACACCCCACATCCTCCTAGTCTTAGAAAGTGTGTGCTGATTTAATGACAGCTGTCTCGGTCTATAAAAGGTCTGTATTGGGAAGACATGCAGGTAATTGTTTTGAAAGAGGCAGATGTTGAGGACAGGAGAGTATAGAGATGGATGATCCACTGTGGCGACCCCTAATGGGAGAAACCGTAAGAAGAAGAAGAAGAAGAAGAAGAAGATTGTGTTTTTGGCCCAACCAGCAGGGGGCAGCGCATCTGCCTTTGCAAAATTCTAGAATTCAAATGCATTTTCTGGCCAAATAAAACGTCACCACCTGGATGTAACTACGGAAATAGCACCTCATTGCTTTCAGCTCAAAGAATAATAATATTCTACCAAATATCAAATGTATGAAAATTTTATGTAAATGATCCATTTGCCAAATGATTATTTTTTTAAAAGTTTTTTTCGCTAGCCACCGCAGTACATTGTTTTTTACGTATCAGTTGAAAAGATTGCGTGGCACATTTTACTGTATCACTGACTCTATCTTCATAAATATCAAAGTAATGGAGACTAATGTGCCAACTCAAATCAGACCCCACGTCCTTCTAGTCCTGGAGAGTGTGTCTGATTGAGTTACACTGGTCTACATTATGTGTTTTATTCACAACCACCAGGGGGCAGCCCATTTGCCATCTCAGAATTATAGAATTTAATAAGTTCCAATGTTCAGCTAATCATCTTTAAATCATTTTTTAAGTCATTACATGAACAAGTGTGGATTTGTCATGTCTCAGTGCAACTCAAACTCCACAGCCACAGCTTTCAATCATGGCCACCATGGACTCCACTTCCCATACCATACAGTTCTGTCTCTTGCTGCTCTGCCTGCTGTCTGACTTCTTTTCACAGGTGAGTTGGACACCAAACGGCTCAAAGAAACTGAAGAAGACTTTACAGTCGCAGCAGCTCCCACACCATCAACAAACACCTCTTACTAGCACATCCAGACAGTCAGGCTACAATAATCCATAAAAACACACAAAACCTTGCAGAGCAACAAGTATGCATTAAAAAGTTTACATCCAGAAACTGAGAGACATCAGTCAACTGGAAAACATTTTCTAGTACATGAAGGAGAATATTATGATCAGTCAATAAGAACTTAACCAAGAGAGGACCGGTACCTTAACTACAACACTTTAACAAGTAAAACAGCACAATCCCAACTCCCAAAAAAAGTTGGAACACTGTGTAACCTCTTTAACAATAACTTTACAAAGCATGTATGTGTCAGGGATCCACCTGCCACACCCCCCTCGGAGGTTCTTACACTGCTTCTCTCTCTCTGCCGCTCTCAGCGTTAATCATCCGCACCTGTTCCTCGTTCCGATTCTCTTTTTTAAGGTCCCGGTTCCACTTCACGCACTGTCGGACCTACTTAATGGCTACAGTAATTTACCAGGCTCCGGACTGCCTGCATTCCCCGCTGTTACGGATTCTCATCACCTACTTGTGATGTGTGCTGAATACTAATTAAAAGATGATAGAGTTAATACCCTGACAGTATGAGAGCTAATTGATGAAAGATATGTTGAAATACCAAATTTCTTTTGGGAACGAACCCTCTGTTAGAGGCCTCTGTTAGATAAAAATTATTAAAAAATATTTACTCAAAAATCCTATCAAAACCCTGAGGAATGACCTGAAGATCATGCCAAATCCTGGCATGTGAGGGTTTTTTTTTTTTTTTTTTTGGGGGGGGGGGGGGGGGGTAACATTTTATTTTGGCAAATGCCCAGCCATGTGATTATGATGAGTCGTGTGAAATAATAGTACTCTACAGCACTTACTTAGTTTGAGTAGGTGAAAGGGGAATCCCCAAAGAGAATTCCCACAAAGGGCGAAGTGGTAGACCTCCTGACTCTTGGGTTTTGAATGTCATGTGATGTTGGACTATGTGTGACTTGTGGTTCTAAAGTTTTATATTAAGCATATACACCGATCGTAACATTATGACATTCTAACAATTTGAGGAGTAACGTGAAGAGCAATGATGATCTGAAGAGTGTGATTATAGTTTTTAAACAATACAGAACACTGGAGTGTAAGAACTAACATGAGTGTGTGTGATTATAAGTAATGTCCTTTCTACAGTGTTATACAGTTAGTTCACGTTGAGGAACCAGCAGCTACTGAGCAGCTCATACAATTGCTCAACATTCAAGCTCATGATCCAACACCAGCTTCTCCATGCCAGAGCCTTTAAATGTTCAAAGCAGTCCAATGTCCAAACCCTACATGAAGTGGAATCCAATTCGCACTGGTACGTCTTCAAATGGTTCGGGATGTTTGTGGCATCTACTTCTTTAAAGGTCCACAATCTTCATGAGGTGGGCTGTAACTGGAGCTGGAGCAACCTCAGGATGCCTCGGGATGGGTAGAGAAAGAGAAGCAGTGGAGAGGAATTAGCGTAGCTGCTGTTCATGATATTAACAGCACAAGTTGATAATGTGCATGTGATCAGATGTTCTGGAGCACAAGGTTATGATGTGAGATGTGTTATGTGTAGGCTTTGCTAAAAAGATATGTTTTTAATCTGCACTTAAACTGGGAGAGTGTATCTGAACCCCGAACACTGTCAGGAAGACTATTCCAGAGTTTAGGAGCTGAATGGGAAAATGCTCTACCACCTTTAGTGGACTTTGTTATTCTAGGAACTACTAGAAGCCCAGAGTTTTAAGATCTCAGGGAGCGTCATGTGTCTATTGTAATGCATTACAATAGTCCAGTCTGGAGGTCATGAACGCATGGACGAGCTTTTCTGCATCACATTTAGACAACATGTTTCTTAGCTTAGCGATATTTCTAAGATGGAAGAAGCTGTTTTTGTAATATTGTGCTGTATCACATCCTCCCCCTCAGCACCTGCAGTCTCTCCCAGCTGCAGCAGTGTTTCTCTGTGCTTCTCACTGAGGTTTTTGTATGACGCTCAAACACTGTGTAAACACATAGGTACCACTGATATAATGTTCACCCTTACAGTAATAATCTCCTGCATCTTCATTCTGGACTCCACTGATGGTCAGCGTGAAGTCGGTATCAGATCCACTGCCACTGAAACGTGCTGGAATCCCTGAGTGTAATTTTGTAGCCTCATATATAAGCAGTTTAGGAGCTTCTCCAGGTTTCTGTAGGTACCAGAATGCACTGGTTCCACTATCCACTGTGCTACTGGTTTTACAGTTGATGGTAACTGTGTCTCCTGGAACAACAGTCTTCACTAAAGGAGTCTGAGTCACAGTCCCCTGACCTCTGGATCCTGTAGAGAAACATAGATTGTGTGTGTATGCAGTAAAGTGGTGTAGAATCGGTATGAAATGAAGTGTGTGAGGCTGTGAGTCGATGTTAAACTCTCACCTTGAGTCCAGAGGGCCAGTGTGCAGATGAAGATGCTGATCAAAGTCATGGTTGATGTGGGTGAAGATGCTGAACAGCAGCTCTCAGTCATGAAGTGTTCAAGTCACAGGAATATAAACCCTCACCGAGCACTGAAGCAGGAGCTGCTGATGCAAAGTGTGTGTGTGTGTGTGTGTGTGTGTGTGTGTGTGTGTGTGTGTGTGTGTGTGTGTGTGTGTGTGTGTGTGTAGGGGGTTTTTGTACGGCGGTTTCATTAGAACGCATCACTGTGGTACACTTTTGGTGGAGGCTCCAAACTCGTTATTAAAGGTAAGTGTGATTTTATTTCATTATCAAAAATGGAATAAATAAAACAATTACGAATAAATTTCAGATTTAATTATATTTTTTTATCATGTAAAGCTTTAATAAGTGATGACAATCAAAATAATAAATCAATATATAAAGAGGTTACCACATATAAAATATTGATTAATTATATTAAATATTAAAAGTATAAATTGATGGTAATATTGAAGCAGGTCAGAATTTCATACATGACGTTTTGTGAAAATGAAAATCCAGACAGAACATGCTGTCAGTTTGTGATGTTTGTCTGAGTGAGAATCGTGACAGATGTGGTGGAACACAGGCAGTTCTCGAGATGGTGTAAATGTCTCCTTCAAACTCTGTCATGATTTTCCCTTAAAACCTAAACACAGACGTCCCATAACTACCATAACTACATTTTCCTTTATTCTGCTCTCACTGGTGGACCTGAAATCCATTTAAATAGATACGACTCTCATTTCACCAGGAACAGCATCGATGTACAGACATTCGTATCACCTTAATAACTAACAAAATAACATGAAATTGACAGTTTTGCACATTTTGGGTTACTTGAGAAAAAAACTGGCTAGAAAATGGCATTTTGGGTCATTTTACTGCTGTGAAACGTCAAAGCAGGTTGAATTTTGTCCTGAAAAGTATTTAAGTCTTAAACAATGACTATTTCTATAATCATCTACATTTATATTTACAATAAAAGACTTGAAGTTTATAATCCTTATGAAAATATTTTCCCAGATAATAATTTTATTTTAATTCTTCTACAATATTATTATTGCTGTCTGACTACTCCCCACAGGGGGCCCTGGTGAGCTGGATGGTGGACGGCTCAGAGGTGAAGGACAGGGTTCTGACCAGTGCAGAAGAACTGAAGAACGGCCGTTACAGCCGCAGCAGCACCCTGACCCTCAGCAAAGACCTCTGGGAAAAAGGGGAGCACTTTATATGTACAGTGTACCATGACAATGTCTATCATTCAGTCACGTTCAGTAAGTGTCAGTGTAAAGACTAAAATATCTGAGATTAACATCTAGTGGCTTCTGATAGAGTTCTAATAGCGTTTCCATTCTACACACTGCTGATGTTTCTGTATTTCCTCTCGTCACTGTGCTGTTGCTCTTCCTGTAGTTTCTGCTGAAATAAAGCTGAGTTTTGGACGTTGTGTTTCTTTTCTTGAAGTGAATGGTGATTATCAGTGTGATGAGAGAGTGGGATTAGCTGCAGATTCAGTGCTGTGTGTTTCAGTGCTTCACTGAGTTTGAACAAAGAAAGTTGAACATCTCAAGAAGTTTCTGCTCTATTTTTGGAGAAATGGAACTCGTTCAGCCATGTTAATTCAAATCTCAGTTACACCTCACTGCACTCTGTATGTCTGTACATTTATTTGGGTAATATTGCTGGTTTCATTTATTTGTGCAGAGCCTGTCAAAAGTGTAGAAACACTTTGTGGAAGGTTCCATAAATAATTGTGGGAAATTATTCTAAAATTGTTCCACAAAATAAAATTGCGAAACAGTTAAAAATCTTATCATTTACCGAACATAATATCATCCAAAGTTTCAAAGAATCTGGGAAATTTTCTGCATAAGGTACAAGGGCAAAAATCAATCCTGGATGGCTGTTATCTTCAGGCCCTCAAGCGACACTGCTTTTAAAATATTCATGATTCTGTAATGGAAATCACTGCATGGGCTCATTAACACCTCCAGAAATCATTGTTTGTGAACACAGTTTGCCATGTCATCCACAAGTGGAGGAAGGCATGCGTGAAGTCCTTCTTCTTTTGGCTTCTCCTATTAGGGGGCGGTCCTCTACATCTGCCTCTTTCACACCAACTACCTGCATGTCTTCCCTTACCTCATCCATAAACCTCCTCCTTGGTCTTCCTCTTTTCCTCCTTCCTGGTGGCTCCATCATCAGCATTCTCCTACTGATATACCCCATGTCCCTCCTCTGCACATGTCCAAACCTGATGCTATCCTCTCTGGGCCAAAGCTCATTTAAAATGTACTAAGGAAAAGTGGAAAACTGTTCTGTGGTCAGAATAATAAAATGTTGTATTTCTTTTTTGAAACAATGAATACCACATCCTCCGGATTAAAGAGGAGAGGGACCATCTGGCTTGTTAAGAGTGCTCAGTTCAGAAAGCTGCATCTCTGATGGTATGGTGGTACATTAGTGCCTGTGGAATTGGCAGTTTGCACATTTGGAAAGTATCCATTAATTCTGAACGTGTATATACAGGTTTTAGAGCAACAATTCAATTCAATTCATTTTTATTAGTATAGCGCTTTTAACAATGAACATTGTCTCAAAGCAGCTTTACACAGATAATGTGGTGATTAAAAGTGAATATGTTCTTTATAAGTAAGTTTGTCCCTGATGAGTGAGCCTGTTGCAAGGTAAAACTCCCCGAGATGGCATAAGAAAGAAACCTTGAGAGGAACCAGACTCAAGAGGGAACCCATCCTCATCTGGGTTACACCGAATGTCTATTTATAGCAGATATACGATGTTGCGGGGTGCAGTGATGACGATCAGAAGCGAACTGTATTCCTGAGTCAGTGTAGGAGACTGTTGACATCAACTACAGTCCAA
This sequence comes from Silurus aristotelis, assembly GCF_946808225.1. NCBI lineage: Eukaryota > Metazoa > Chordata > Actinopteri > Siluriformes > Siluridae > Silurus > Silurus aristotelis. The sequence goes on from NC_139580.1 coordinate 2,686,732, forward strand.
TCCATCTTTAAAGCTCCCGTTCTTACTCCGGAATTTCATGGAACCACCCAAGGTGTTGATTAGAAACCGTCCCAAGCTGCACAGAGTGGCCTCCAGTCAAAGAGAACACTATCCAGAGGCAGGCGTGACGAAGTGGGGAGATCCACGGAGGGGAGAGAGGCAGGAAAAGTGGTCACTGTAGCCTCAGGAGCATGTTTAACTCGACCGAGAGAGAGAGAGAGAGAGAGAGAGAAAGAGAGAGAGAGAGAGAGAGAGAGAGAGAGAGAGAGAGAGAGAGAGAGAAGAGGGTGACAGGAAGAGAAGGATATGGATTATTAAGTGTCCTTATTGTTGTATAAAAGTTAATGTCACTGTGCAGTTTGGACTCCGGCAAGACTCGCTATGGCAGCATAACTAAAAGGGAGAACCAGAAGGCAACACAGACATGAGGGATCTCTGGGATAAGAGACGACCCACCACACCACCATCAACAAACCCGAGTGAACGTGTGAATGTGAGGGGACGACAGCGTACAAATATCCCAGTTCACCAAACACTCTATATCAATGTTCCCTCCAGATCTGAGCCTTTACCTGAGAAAAAATCTACTGATTAAAGGCTTGACTGAATAAATATGTTTTCAACCTCGACTTGAACACTGAGACTGTGTCTGAGTCCCGAACACTGATAGGAAGGCTGTTCCATAACTGTGGGGCTTTATAAGAGAAAGATCTGCCCCCTGCTGTAGTCTTCATTATTTGAGGTACTGACAAATAGCCAGCACAATTGCTTCCATCCCTTGCATATGTGAGCAAAACAATACTAATTGCATACTGAATGTATTATAATTAGTAGTAGAAGGGTTCAGGTGCTGAACTGGTCTGCCTGCAGTCTAGATCATTTACCATTTGAAAACATTTTGCACCTCATAAAACAAAAAATACAACAAAGGACACCCAGAACTGTTGAGCAGTTAGAATCCTGTAAGGACAACATTCCTCTCTCACAACTTTAGCAATGGTCTCCTCAGTTCCCTGATGTAAATGGACAGAAGACGTGCTGCTACACAGTGGTAAACATGGATCTGTCACAACTTTTTTGAGACCGGTCGCAGCCAATAAATTTAAAATCACCTTATTTTTTCCTTAAAATGGTATATATTCTCATCTTTAACATTTTTTGTTTGTTTGTTTTATTGTGAATACATTTTGCACATTGTCCCAGCTTAAAATTTGGGTTGTATTTCTGATCTTCTGCCATATTTAATATTGAGTCGTGACATCTTACTGCAGTTGATTCCTGTGATGCGTCTGTTCCTCACATTTTAAATGTACCCTCAACTTCCAGAATCTGTGTAATTCCACAATTTAGTAGTCAAGCAGCTTTTTGGAATTGGCTGAATTTAAAAAGAAAAAAAAAAAGAAATAATAAATTTCTGGTACATAATTACTTCTTAAGTAATACATGAGAAGTGTTCAATGGTACATAATTACTTCTTAATCAAAGGAAAACTTTTTAGTTGCACCAAAATAAGCCAAGAACCTCTGAAGCTCTTCTGGTTGAATTTAGTTCTCTATTTGCACTCCATCTTCAGTTACACTCCTTAAGTTCCCTTTTCACTCGAAAGTTGCCCAATCTGAACCACAAAGATGACCATTTCCTTGACTTGAATAAACAAAAAAAGGTTTTACAAAATATGAAAAATTTCATTTATTCTGTAACCCAGAGGATGAAGCTGAACATGTTCCTCGTCCTGATGCTCTCCTGGAACCTGCACATTGCTTAAAACCGTAAGTAGACCTGCTTTATTAATAATACACTGCTGCTGTGGTTTAATCAGATACAATCACATTCCAGCCAGTGATTTATACAAACTTCATTTATTTATAGGATACTGATTAATGTTTGATTTATCAATCAGAAACAGCTGCAGATAGACAATATTACAGTATTTATAAATTGTGGATGATATACGTAATCAACCATTTATACGTAATCCACCAGAAATTATGCTACACTTGAAATAATAATAAATATAGGATCAGTCACATTTGGGTACATTATAGAATCAAAAGTTTGTGGACACCCAACCAAAAGATTTCTATGTGCTTCTTTATGAACATCCCATTCCAACTTTAGTCCCCAGTTAAGTTTTCGATCGTACGGTTTACTAGCAGTGCCCATGCTCTAAAAAAAAAAAAGATATAAATATTCAAAAATGTTTAATTTTAGTCATGTGACACTTTCAACTTTTGTTTGAATTAAAGCAATGAAAAGGAAATGAACACATGATGGGAAACATAGCAGACACTTGTTTTCTCTTGCATGTGCAGAGATATAAGAGTTGGATAAGTGATTTTTTGAAAACTGTTTAAAAACATCAGTGTAGACAGACAGCTTATACAAGTACCAGTACCAGTACCAGTGGAGATCAAAAAAGTACCCAAAACATATACTCTGTACTCACGTTCCCATTCAGTCAACTTACATAATGGGAGACAAACATAATTTCAAGTTTGAATGTCACAAATGTTCCAGTTCCTATTAGGCACTTTACAGATGCATTACATGACAGATCAGTGCAACGTTTTTCTTTTTATTTTCTTTCTTTCTTCTCTTGATTCCTTTGTGTTTTCTCCCTGACAGTATACTGTAAAGAAAAAAACTTCTGCATTCTTAACTGTGGCAACGTGAGCGACGCTCGCCTGACCTGGAGCACGGTCCTTCACGGGAAAAGGACGAAAATTCTCACCAATGAAAACGATAAGGTTACGCAACACCTGACTGAGTTCCATCGCTACAGCTGGAAAGGAAAAAACCTGATTATATCCAAAGTCCGTCACTCAGACGCTGGACGATTTTACTGCAATGAGAACACGATGGACCTCAGCGTGGTCACAGGTGAGTGTGGGGAAATTCAAATGAATGAAATATTTTAGTCTAGAAACCAGATTTCTTCTTGAATATGAAATGAACACCTAAATGTTTTTGCTTGCTAGGAAGTATTCCAGGTCCATGTCCATCGGTGCCGACAGAACGAAAGACTACAGAGAACACGAGTAAGAAGCCTGTAGAGCAAAAACTCTTCTGCTGTTATCAGTGGTGGTAATATTGAGACTAGTAAATCATCAAAAAGTCATTTTTTATAGTTAAAAATATTATAAAAAGAGTGTTAATGTAGTAGATATATAGCTTTTTGAGCATCAGATTCCATAATTAGTCCTAATTTGCTCTTATAATTCCCTCCACTCTTCTGGGAAGATGTTCCTCAAGATTTTTCAGTGTTCTTGTGGATATTTGTGTCCATCAGCCACATTATGAATTCAGGTACTGATATAGGTGAGGAGGCCTGGGGTGCAGTTCACTTTAATTCCAAAGGTGTTCTTTAGGGGTGAGATCTATAGCAGGCCACTCAAGATCTTCCTCTCCAAACTATGTAAAGCAGATCTTCAGGGATCCATCTATATATATTATGGCTGTAAAGCGATAAAAATTTGTACGCTGATTAATTAATCTAATTAATTTATCGCATTGAATCACATAAATATTGGCATATAAATTGAAAAATTAAAATGATCACTTAGGCTAGAATAAACATGGACAATTGTTTTATTATTGAGCAAAGGGTCTATCACTATAACACCCATGCTATGTTTCTATTGAACATCTGTACATTACTATTGAAATAAGCTCTCTCTTACACTACAATGGCCATAATGAAACAGGAACACAGTCAAACTGACCTCGTTTCTTTTTTCTAAGAAAAACTAACTTGTTTACATTTTCTGAGTTGTACAATCTCTTCTTTTGCATAACTTTGCCAATTTGTGAGAAAAGTCTTTCACAAGGACAAATCTTAGCATGCTAGTTTAATATGGGCCTCTGCATGAGTTGAGTAACACTCTACAGAACACTTCAACATCCACTACTGGGATCAGCTCTGTCACAATGTGGCGCATTGCTCAAATTATTTTCCTTCTCTATTTATACAGACGCTCCCCACCTTACAAATGAGTTACGTTCCAAACGAGCGTTCGTAGCATGAATTTGATCGTAAGTTGTTACTGTGTTTGTTATTGACTACTCATATCTCCTAATGATGTAAATGCTATAAATACTATCAAATAAACAATAAAATATACTTAAACAAATCGAAATAATTGAAATACTGTATACAATATTTTGTATTAAGTAATTAAAAAATTTAATTAAAGTAATAAATGAAAAAAATTCCTCCTCCCGAGTCGATTGCGCATCATGTTGACTCGTTATGGTCACTAGCTCACGGTGGCTCTCCTCCGTTTTTACAAATTTCACTTTGAGGACAGGTTTGTTCGTATCCACGAAAGTTTGTAAAGTGAATGTTCATGAAGTGTATATATATATATATACAGTGGGTACGGAAAGTATTCAGACCCCCTTAAATTTTTCACTCTTTGTTATATTGCAGCCATTTGCTAAAATCATTTAGGTTCATTCTTCTTCCTCATGAATGTACACACAGCTCCCCATATTGACAGAAAAACACAGAATTGTTGACATTGTTGCAGATTTATTAAAAAAGAAAAACTGAAATATCACTTGGTCCTAAGTATTCAGACCCTTTGCTCAGTATTTAGTAGAAGCCCCCTTTTGATCTAATACAGCCAGGAGTCTTTTTGGGAAAGATGCAACAAGTCTTTCACACCTGGATTTGGGGATCCCCTGCCATTCCTCCTTGCAGGTCCTCTCCAGTTCTGTCAGGTTGGATGGTAAACGTTGGTGGACAGCCATTTTTAGGTCTCTCCAGAGATGCTCAATTGGGTTTAAGTCAGGGCTCTGGCTGGGCCATTCAAGAACAGTCACGGAGTTGTTGTGAAGCCACTCCTTCGTTATTTTAGCTGTGTGCTTAGGGTCATTGTCTTGTTGGAAGGTAAACCTTCGGCCCAGTCTGAGGTCCAGAGCACTCTGGAGAAGGTTTTTGTCCAGGATATCCCTGTACTTGGCCGCATTCATCTTTCCCTCGATTGCAACCAGTCGTCCTGTCTCTGCAGCTGAAAAACACCCCCACAGCATGATGCTGCCACCACCATGCTTCACTGTTGGGACTGTATTGGACAGGTGATGAGCAGTGCCTGGTTTTCTCCACACATACCGCTTAGAATTAAGGCCAAAAAGTTCTATTTTGGTCTCATCAGACCAGAGAATCTTATTTCTCACCATCTTCAGGTGTTTTTTGGCAAACTCCATGCGGGCTTTCATGTGTCCTGCACTGAGGAGAGTCTTCCGTCGGGCCACTCTGCCATAAAGCCCCGACTGGTGGAGGGCTGCAGTGATGGTTGACTTTCTACAACTTTCTCCCGTCTTCTGACTGCATCTCTGGAGCTCAGCCACAGTGATCTTTGGGTTCTTCTTTACCTCTCTCACCAAGGCTCTTCTCCCCCGATAGCTCAGTTTGGCCGGACGGCCAGCTCTAGGAAGGGTTCTGGTCATCCCAAACGTCTTCCATTTGAGGATTATGGAGGCCACTGTGCTCTTAGGAACCTTAAGTGCAGCAGAAATCTTTTTGTAACCTTGGCCAGATCTGTGCCTTGCCACAATTCTGTCTCTGAGTTCTTCAGGCAGTTCCTTTGACCTCATTATTCTCATTTGCTCTGACATGCATTGTGATCTGGAAGGTCTTATATAGACAGGTGTGTGGCTTTCCTAATCAAGTCCAATCAGTATAATCAAACACAGCTGGACTCAAATAAAGGTGTAGAACCATCTCAAGGATGATCAGAAGAAATGGAAAGCACCTGAGTTAAATATATGAGTGTCACAGCAAAGGGTCTGAATACTTAGGACCATGTGATATTTCAGTTTTTCTTTTTTAATAAATCTGCAACAATGTCAACAATTCTGTGTTTTTCTGTCAGTATGGGGAGCTGTGTGTACATTCATGAGGAAGAAGAATGAACTTAAATGATTTTAGCAAATGGCTGCAATATAACAAAGAGTGAAAAATTTAAGGGGGTCTGAATACTTTCCGTACCCACTGTATATATATATATATATATACACACACACCCACATTCACTCACAAGAGAGAAAAATCCCAACATTAAGTAAATGGATTTCAAAGTGATTTATAGATGCACTTATAAATGTACACTATATTGCCAAAAGTATTTAGTCACATGACTTTCCCAGCCATATGTGGTTCTTTCCCAAACTGTTATAACAAAGCTGAACGTCTTTGGATGCAGTAGCATGAAATTTTCCCTTCACTTGAACTAGGAGACCCGAACCTGTTCCAGCATAACAGTGCCAGCTCCATGAAGATATGCTCTGCATGGGTTGGAGTGGAAGATCTCCTGCTTTAGAGCTGAACTGGAACACTGACTGCACTCCAGGCCTCCTCACCTCACCTACATCAGTACTTAATTTGACTAACACCCTTGTGTCTGAATGAGCACAAATCTCCAGAAGTACACTCCAAAATCTAGCTGGAGGGAATTATAAAAGCAAATTAGGACTGAATGTAGGATGTGATGCTCAAAAAGAACCAATATAGTGGCAATATAGTGTATGTGTTAAGAACATAAACAGTCATGGACTTCTCAAACTGTAAGAGGAAATTTCTAGTTGAACAGGTGGAAAGCAGGGTGTTGACATGATGTGAACCAAAAATGCCAGTTAGAACATATTTTAGCATGCTTTTGTTGCTTTTGACAAGTAGGAGGGATTGGCCATGTTCCTAAAAACACCTAGCAGATTTTCCATAGATGAGACACAGCCTCACATCCTGTCACTGTCAGATTCTTCTCCCATTATGTGGTGAACCATTTGGATTATTGAATTTTTTGTGCAACACTTCTTTTTTTTCTCCAAAATCCAAAGTCGACATTCGAAATCGTGTTTTTGCCACTTTATAAATGTAATAAATCCATGAGTTTTAGTGTGCCATGCCCTTTATATTCAATAATACCTCATTCCATCTTTCTCTCTCTCTCTAGATAGTACGGTTGAGCGAGTGCTGATGCTCTGTGGTGCTGCTTTGGCTGGTCTGATGTTTATCATGGCTACAGTAGCTGCAGGTCGAGCGATCGCCCATCGAGCCTGGCAGGCAGGAAGAGACTCGGTCCTGAGAAACTCACAAGAAGCTGTGATCTCAACGGTTTTGTGAAATGAGATCCACACATTGGACGAGACCCAAATAAAAGGTTGCCAGAACTGTATAAGATGATGATGTTCATCAGATCCTCTAATAAATTAAAATGTTTACATTTTGCTTACTTTATGAATGGATGTAATATTGGAATGAGGTTGTGTAAAAAAGGAGGGTTTTTATGAGATACTGTCCTTTTGGTTGTTTTATATATTACCCACGATGCCTTTCAGCAACCTCCTGAAAGTGGTGCAGTGGGATTTCTCTCTACCTAAAGAGAGAGATGCAGCGGCGCTTTAATCCCTCTGTCTGTACACTTCTCACAAAGCGTCAAATGTCCACAGTTTGTATTCCGTATTGCTTTAAAGACTTGTTTGGGTAAGAACTTGCAATGCAGATACGTTTTATTTTACAGAAGTCTCTTTAAACTCAAACACACACACGCAAATAGTAAAAATGGTCCCTTCTGTTCCTCCTGTTCTATTAAAAAGCTGCTAATGAGGAAGTGCATCTGGTGGTTCTGTCGAAAAACGTCTTAATCACAGTCTAGACTTCTGACGTTTGAGCGGTTGAAAGGAGGAAATGGAGTTGCGACTCTACTATGATGTATTGTATGTGATCCAGTCATGTGTCAATGAATGAATTAGTAAACAACTGAATGCTAAACAAGCGAATGGCTAAATATGTGAATGCACGAATGAGTAAAACAGTGAGTAAGTGAACGAATGAATGATGGAATAGGTGCACGAGTGAAGGACTGAATAAGAGAATGCACAAATGAGTGAAATAATGAATTAGTGGAAGTGTTAATGATTTTAGACACACATGAATCCTGTTCATTAAAGGTCGTGTTATTTCGATATCTCCAGCCAATCACTTGCTACTTCAAATCTGGTCTAATCTGGTCAGCGTTGACCAGCGTTGTGTCAGTGGTGAGCTAACAAATAAAATGTTTCCTATAAAATGATGTATTCATCCAAATATCAATAATAACATATATAATAATAACCATATTATTATTATCATTATTATTAAAACAAATAAACATAGAATACAGATGCACCCTACTTTACGAACATTCATTTTACAAACTTTTACGAACAAACCTGTCCTCAAAGTGAAATTTGTTCAGAGGATAGCCGCCGCGAGCTAATCGTCAACTATAACCATATTGTATACAGTATTTTAATTATTTCGATTAGTTTCAGTATATTTTATTGTTTATTTGACAGTATTTATAGCTCTTACACCGTTAGAGATCCGCGTAGTCAATAACAAACATAGTAACAACTTACGAACAAGTTCATGGTATGAACGCTCGTTCGGGACGTAACTCGTTTGTTAGGTGGGGAGCGTCTGTGAATAAATATGAGACTTTGTCATTTCCTCTCACCAGGTCCCGGTTCTGTGGTTGTAATGGTAACAAGCTAGTGTTAGTTAGCTGTATATTATTAGCGCCATTATCCTCTTACACAAATACTTTATAATCAAAATAAAGCATTTTAGAGCACACATTTGCAATAATAAAAATCTGAGAGAAAAAAGTAGGTAACTGATGGTGTGAAACCAGTCTGTAAAAGGATAAAAGGTGACTAATATTTTCCACAGAATCCTCTATTTAGCATCCTGATCTGTTACTACAGGGATCTCTGAGCATATATATGTATATATATACATATACACATTATATTTTATATCCTTCTGGAGTTTGGACGTAGAATTAAGTGTTCAGATGCTAATAAGGCAATGTATAACATGTTTCTGTAAACAATTTACAATAAATATGATTGTAGATGATAAATATGAATGAGTTTGGGTTTGTGCTATTAAAATAATTGAAGTAGAATGGAGCTTTAATTATTAAAGATCAACAGAGTTTATATTCGTTTCTTCACCTGCATTTTCTCTCTGTCCTGAAGATGTAGAAAAAGCTACGTCTTTCCCCTTTGACTTGTTACAAAATGCTGAAACTGGAGACCAAAATGTTAACAGAAACTGGTCATGTGTGGTATACGCTATACAAGTCCCTGTGAAACATTATTACAACCTGTAAATGGTGACTTTCTGTCCAGTTAGAACTCAGAAATTAACAATCCTGTGGGAATGAGAAGAATGAAACCCGTTGGAGGAACATTTTGTTCATTGTGGATGTTTATTCAGTGTGTAATCAAGCACTTGTGTGTGTGTACAAGCAAATTCATTACGTGACAAGTCATTAATAAATTAAAATCCTCCATTTCATCCTGTTCTGGCTCTGAAAGTGGAGCCCATGATGAACTTCCAGAACTATGCCTGGATTGGGATGGTTTGGAGGGGGGAACCTTGCATGTTCTTCATTAGGTCGGTTCTGGTGTCTGCTTTGTGCAGTTATTTACACTTCGTATCTGGACAGTAACTGGACCTTCAGCATGACCGATGTCCCATGCGTTGAAGTCCAGAAACTCATTCTAAACACTGACTATACCCTGGACCCTCATATGAAGATATCAAAACAAACAGCAGGAAATGTTTTACGTTTTGGGTTAAACAACAAATCTCTGTAAATAAAATCATCAGTTATGCCATGATACTCTTCATATTTCCTTTTGGGTTCCTCAGCCAAATCACATCCCACACTGGCCATCGTTGCTCAAGAAGTCATTTTACTCACTTTTATTTACATATAATCTCTACACTTGGCTCTACACTCTACCCTGTGTTCCATCAATCAACATCAAACAGCTTCCATTAAAAAAAAAAAGAAATGATGACATCCTTTCAGCAATCTTACACCATTGCTGGTTTTGCATCAGAACATTGATGAATATCATCAGTGTATAAATATAAATAAATAAGTAAAATCACAAAATAAGACCATCGGTGATGCATTGGGGTGCTCACAGTAAAAAGTTCTACACATACCTGCTGCAAATACGGTGGTAACCGGATATGACACCACTCGCCTATGCTAAATACACCATGTTCAATGTTCAGACCGCTTCGGATTTTATGGTGATCTGATATGGTTTTGAAAACGTGTTGTATAAAATGAGATGATGGGTCAAACCCTCAGCAAGTAAAATCAGCACATCCTAATTTTTTTATTTAAGAGGTTATACCAGGGCGTGTCTTCACGTGATTTTTAGACCCTTATCTAAAGCAACATACAGCTGAGGGTTAGGGGGCCTGCTCAAGGGCCAGTCAGTGGTAGCTTGGTGGTGCTGAGATTTTATACTCATGGCCTTCTAATCAGAAGTCCAACAATGACTAGAAGTGATATGAAGTCCAGCTCGAAGGTGACGTCTCTGATGCTTTAGCCGTTGTTCGAGGCTAAAATCTCTACCAGCACCTTGAATAAATAAACTTTTTATAACAAATATACACTTGTCTAATGTTAGAGAAGATATGATTTTATTCCACAATAATACACTTCAAATGTTCCCATTTACTGTAAGCACCAGCTTATCCAATCTAGAACTGGGGGAGGTAAAGGGGGTGGGGCTTCAATCCTGTATCGGCTAACATAAGTGAGTTCTAATCAACTCCTAATCAGTCATTCAAGATGCATATATTGATCGTCTTATCAGTTGTTTTATTAGTAATAAAACAAGAAGACTGTGCATTTTGGCATATTTTGGAGTATTACCTCAGACTAGCGCACTCAAAACACGGCAGATCTGATTATACAGGCGTAAAATTTGACGTAAAAAGATAAATGTTTCTATACACACACTCACAAATGTTAAAAAGTAGTTTCCTTGAAAACAAGCAAACACAAGTTTTATTCATCTCAAAACTTGCACCACCATGTTGGTACATTATGTATTGTAATGTGAGCGACATGCCTTTATTCTGTCATACATCTGAACAGTGGATGGTTTAAGGGCCTTGTTAAGGGGCCCAGGAGTGGCAGCTTGGTGAGGCTGGGATTTGAACTCTGATCTAAAGTCCAACACCTCAAGCAATAAGCTAGCACTCATGTTCCTCCCAGTTCCTTCCTTCACGGCGCTCACACTCACCCACACCCGAGTTTCATTTGTCGGGTTAATGAACTACTATACAACGGGAACGTGTTTATAATAATCCGGTGGTCTAATTAGTGATCGTTTGCATTTCATTATTGACCCACTCACAGTGAGAAAGCACAAAAAATCCACTTTACATGTTTCAAAAACAAAAAAGAAATCGCAATTAAAAGAAAAATTTGAACTCACTCTTAAAAAAAGTTATTAAATTGAAAAGTAAAACACGAAAACCACAGCAGTAGATACAACAGATACACTGTTCCTGATCTCCTCAGGAACCCTGATGATGGATGAAGCACTCAGCAGGGATTTCTTTTAAAGCCTAAAACTGCACAATAAATTATATTTTTTAAAAATGTTCTCGAACCTGGACCTTAAAGGATATGATGTGTAAAGTCTTTAGAAGTTTCTTCTGCGGGGTCAAGATAGGACTCGATCGATCACAACACTGATGAAGATTTGAAAAAGAGCAGCTGATGTTGTCTTGCACTGCTGGACTATGAAGCCATGAAGATGTTTCATTACATCTACAGGATCACATCATTTTATTATCGATATGATCAAGTGTAGCTGCCTCCATCTTCCTCCTTGAGAACGTGATCCAATTGAACTCCATCATGCTCCGCTTGCTCCATCTTTACCTGTCCCTCACCAGGGAAACCCTCGTACTCCATCTCCGTCTCATCCTGCCCGGACTCATCGGCGCAAGCTGACCTGCTGGCGAGGTGTTGGCAGCGTGCCTGGTGTTTGAGGAAACTGTCCCTCCAGATGATCTTCTTGCCGCAGAAGGAGCACTCGTAAGGCCGCAAAGCGCCGTGTGTCTTCACGTGCTTGGTCAGGTGGTGCTTCATCTTGAAACTCTTGGCGCAGACAGGGCAGGCGAAGGGGCGCAGGTTTAGGTGCTGCATCTTGACGTGGCGGTCTCGCATGCTCTTCAGGGTAAAGGCTTTACCGCAGTGGCAGAAGTGCACTTTGCCTGCATAGGGTGTGAGGGAGGGCGGAGACGAGGAGGAGGGCACGGGAGAGGAGGAAGGGGGGACAGACGGGGATGAGAGGGCACCTGATGTCCACGAAAGCTCTGAAGGCCCTAGCACAAAGTCCACTCCACCTCCAGCGTTGCCAGGAGACACAGGAAGCAAAGGCCTCTGAGAAACCTGTCCAGTCCCGTCCTCGATCTCGTCATAGGTCTCTCCCTCAAATCCTCCCTCTGCAAATCGTCCGAAGTCCACTTCCTCAACGTCCTTGTCGCCATCCTCCATTAACTTTGCGCACTGCTCCGTCGGCCAATCGGCTGCCGGCTGCCACTGAGCGCGTGCAGAAAGGGAACAGTGAGCAGAAACCAGCACTTCCTGTGCGTCCTGAGCTGCCGGCAGAAACCCTTCGTCCTGATCTTTGCCCCTCTCTTTACCCTCTCCCCCCGTCTCTCCCTCCTTTTTAAGAGTTGCCCCTGAGCCACAGCCTCCTGAAGGAGAAGAGCAGAAGAGACTGTAAAAACACATACACAACAACGAACACACACACTCTCGCGGTGCAGAAAATGTCTGATCCGCTCTGAAGAAGAAAGAAAGCACAAAGACAGAGAGCGAGAGAAAGAGAGAGAGTGCGAGCTCCCCCTGGTGGACACGAGTTAAAGTTAAACAGCAGTGATGCAGACGCTCCACTCACCGGCCCGTCGCTCCTCATCCTCCAACTCCGATTCCTCCCCCACACCTTCATCTGCCTCCATCCACCTCTCCCCTCGCCTCCTGTCATCCTCGTCCACCTCCCTGTTATCCCGGAGACGAGAGCGCATCCAGTTGCGTTTTTCGTTCGCAGCCTCAGGGCTACACGGCCGCACTAATTCCCCAGACGGGGGAGACTCTGCTCTGTGCTGGGGTGGCAGAAACAATCTGGATTTGCCCCATTTGCCCTGCTGGGGCACTTGCTGTGGCCTTCTCCAGGTGGCCAGAGGTGGAAGAGTGGCACATTCTCCTCCAAGGGGCTTTTTCTGCTCGTCGGTTTCAGCCAGGCAGCAATCCGAACTGCTGGGGCTTTGGTGCCTAGAGTTGCCGGACTCTACACCCGAGCTGGCTTGGGTCAAAGATCGTGATCTTTTAAGGATATCTGTGCACTTGTCCACAATGTGCCACATCTGCAGGAAGCTGGCCACTGTGACGTAGTTGACAATGTCATCGCGCACGATGCTCAGCTGGCCCGTGTAGGCTGAATTCAAGACGCTTTCGAAGGCCAGAGGGTCCATGACAGACGGTAGAGACACCGTGCTCACGTTCTTCAGCAGCACCTGAGGGGGACACGCAGAAAACGGCCTGGATTTAAGCTGCCTGCTTGGGCTTTTCCAATTTTGGCAGCACTGAGACAAGAAAATGTGATTGAATTTAAGGGGATTTGGGTGTTTTGAAATTTTGTTTATAGGGATAAACAACTACATTGAATTTAAAAAAAAATATTTATGTGAAAAAAATGCCTGAGTGCAAAAGTATTCACTCCACCATAACAGATTTATTGGAACTAAAGATTCAACCAGGAGGTCTTTAAACCTAACCATAATGTATTTTTGTTGGGCTGGGTGGCAGTACGGGTGGGGGTGAATAGGTGGCTGAATTAGGGAACTGGCTGGAGGGACGAGGGGGGGAACTGACTGGAGGGACGAGGGGAGGGACTGGCTGGAGGGACGAGGGGAGGGACTGGCTGGAGGGACGAGGGGAGGGACTGGCTGGAGGGACGAGGGGAGGGACTGGCTGGAGGGACGAGGGGGGGAACTGGCTGGAGGGACGAGGGGGGGGGACTGGCTGGAGGGACGAGGGGGGGGGACTGGCTGGAGGGACGAGGGGGGGGGACTGGCTGGAGGGACGAGGGGGGGGGGGACTGGCTGGAGGGACGAGGGGGGGGGGACTGGCTGGAGGGACGAGGGGGGGGGGACTGGCTGGAGGGACGAGGGGAGGGACTGGCTGGAGGGACGAGGGGAGGGACTGGCTGGAGGGACGAGGGGAGGGACTGGCTGGAGGGACGAGGGGAGGGACGAGGGGAGGGACTGGCTGGAGGGACGAGGGGAGGGACTGGCTGGAGGGACGAGGGGAGGGACTGGCTGGAGGGACGAGGGGAGGGACTGGCTGGAGGGACGAGGGGAGGGACTGGCTGGAGGGACGAGGGGGGGAACTGGCTGGAGGGACGAGGGGGGGAACTGGCTGGAGGGACGAGGGGGGGGAACTGGCTGGAGGAACGAGGGGGGGGAACTGGCTGGAGGAACGAGGGGGGGGAACTGGCTGGAGGGACAAGGGGGGGGGGACTGGCTGGAGGGACGAGGGACGAGGGACTGGCTGGAGGGACGAGGGACTGGCTGGAGGGACGAGGGGGGGGGGGACTGCCTACGTAAACACAAGGTGGAGGCTTTTTATTTTTATATAGATAATAAAGACTACAGCGGGGTGCAGGCAAAATTTCTCCTACAAAGGCTTACAGTAATTGAACAGCCTTCCAGTTAGTGTTCGGGACTCAGGCACAGTCTCAGTGTACAAGTCTGGGCTGAAAACAGAGTAAGTAAGTTTCATATGCAAAGGAGCAGATCTGGAGGGATAATGTATATAGAGTGTTTGGTGAACTGGGATATTTGTATGTTGTCGTTCCCTCACTCTCTTACGTTTACTCAGGTTTGTTGATGGTGGTGTGGTGGGTCGTCTCTTATTCCAGAGATCCTCAAGTCTGTGTTACCTTCTGGATTTCGTTTTTAGTTCTGCTGCCAGAGCGAGTCTTGCAGGAGTCCCTACTTACACCCTGATCACACTGTACAGTGTCTTTAAACATTAAGGAAACAATGAGGAAACAATCCTTTTTTTTTCTCTCTCTCTCTCTCTCTCTCTCTCTCTCTCTGTCGAATCATCTCGACACCTGACCTCTGGATCAAGTTCTCTTTAATTGGAGACCACTCTGTGTGAGGATGGTTCCACATTAACAGCCTAAAGATTATCAAACAACTCAAGAACTTGAAGATACATTTGGACTGGAATTAATATCAACAGTCTGCTACAATGGTTCAGGACTACAATTTCTGCATTTAATCACCTGTCACTGAAACAGTACACCAGTGGTGGAACTGTAAATGATGGATATTTGATGATGAGGATGGTTTCCTTTTTGAGGCTGATTCCTCAAGAAGACACATGGAGCATTTCCTTTACCACTGGCTTATAATTAAAAGGAAAAAAACAAAACATAGGCACTATACATCTTTATAACTGCTGTATCTCTGAATAGAACAGAACAGGAGGGATTGTGTGTGGATGTAGGGGTGGGATGAGATACACACCTGGTCGTGAAAGTACGGCGAGGACGCTGCCAGCACACACCGATGCGCCCTGAACACTTGCCCCTGAACCTGGATGGACAGATCACACAGACGTCCTTCCTCTCGCTGGCGGTTCAGGTTGTCCAGCACTTGTGCTCGCACGTTGGGGAAACACACCTGGACCACTGCCGCACTGCTGCTCAGGGTCTTATCCATCGCTCCTAAAGGACACGGACACACACACACACACACACACACACAGCTACAAGAGACTCTTCACTTCACTCTTCACTAAAAAACAAGTAGAAGTACACCTACACCTACACCCACACCTACACCCACACCCACACACCCACACACACTATCTGGAAAGACAGGAAAAATAAGGTATGCTTCCTAACTAACTAGCATATTAAATGTTAAATATCTTTACAGCTATATTGTAAATGATGTGTTATTTTTGCCACACAAACAGGAAACGATATCAAACCGAAAGTATCGCCGTATCGCGGCCCAAACAGGGGCTGAATCCTAATTACCTCTTTATTGTACAGAGAGTGCACTGTGACGGAGTGCACGTGCCGCAGTCTCACACCCTCAGTAGTGCACTTGTGTAGGGAGTGAGAAGGTGAAGTTACTCACCTACAGGATGTAGAGGACAGGAGCAGCGGGGTGGGAAATACAGGGTAGGGGGGTTAAAAGGGTTAATATGGAGCAGTGGGGCAGATATTCAGCTGCTCTCCTGCTGACTCTCGGGTGGAACGCGAGCTCTTCTCCTACGCGATCTCTACGAGCTTCTCCATTTTTTAACGTCGTCTTCAGCTTCAGCTTCAGCTTCAGCTTCCTCCTTCTTCTTCTTCTTCTTCTTCTTCTTGTTATTCGACGCCTGCTGATGCACTTCCTGCTTCCTAGTCGTCTTCTTCTTCTTCGGTGTGTTTCTTTTTTTTTTTTTTTTTTTTTTTTTTATACTCGATGTTGTTCAGTTTAAAGCGCAACACCGCCACCTACAGACCTGAAGTGTGAAGTGAAACTATTATTCACTTTATAGATAATTGCAGAAGACACAAAAGATGGATGGATGGATGGATGGATAGATAGATTCCTGCTAATAATATTGCTTTTTGTTGCAATAAATAATAAAAATTTGGTAATTAGCATATATTTGCATGTTTCTTTTACAGTATAATGATATCTTGATTATTTTTATGCAATAATTTCTGGCATAAATTCCTTTGGAAACTTTGAAACTGGAAGAGTGAAGGATGGTGTAGAAGTCCTTAAAATTAGGTACATTAATAAAAACTTGTGAACAAATTATGTGACACTACAGAGGCAAAACACACACATGGCTAATCTTGCTAACCCATGCTCCCGATCCATCATGTACAAAGATCTGCCTCCTGACACGCCTGTCCTTCAAAAGCCTCCAGCACAAGGCTGAATGTAGTTAATATGTGTCCAGATGAACGTATTTCCATTCAAACACAATCAATATGTAGTCAATCATTGCTGCCTTTCAACTTGCTGACCTCCATTTATCACAACAAATTTGAGGAAGAGGAAGAACCTCGATGGGCTGAAGGTTCTTGCACATCACTTTCAAGTGTAGATCAGTATTTCTATTAATTAGTGCTTAAATTATTGCAGATACAAATGTTTTTCTGTAGGAACCAGAGCTCAAGTGACTGAGATGCACACAATCTGATTTCCCTGAAGCTCTTCTGGTCTCTCTGAACACTAAAGCCTCCACATCCTCCACCTTTTCACCATCTCATTCACCCTTTCACCATCTCCACCATCTCCTTCACCTTTTTCCACAGCTTTTCACCACCTCTACCATCTCCTTCACCTTTTCCCACAGCTTCTCACCATCTCCTTAACCTTTTTCTACAGCTTTTCACCATCTCCACCAACTCTTTCACTTTGGAAGTAGAAATCTGAAGCAATCCTTTCAGTTTGCTGTACAGAGCCTCCTGTAGTGCTCAAACTACAGACTAAGCACTTTGCACAGTTGCACAAGTGGAAGATCTCAAGCGTCCTGCTACAGAGCCCTGATCTTATCTCTTTAAAACACTTTGAACACCTTTAGTGAACACCTCACCTACATCAATACCTGACTTTACTAACACCCTTGTGGCTGAATTAATCTTGACAAATCTCCATGAAATCTAGTGGAACATCTCCCCAGAGGAGTGGAGGGAAATATGAGAGCTAATTGGGACTAAATGTCTGCAATGCTTAAAAATCTCATACCACATTAATGACCAGGTGACCCAATACTTTTGGTAATATAGTGTATATAAAAGGCGATTTTTCTCCCAGCAAACCAAAGCATCATCGATTACATTCTGAATGCAGGTCATGGATGGGTCAGTCTTGTCTTATCCAAACATTGTCGCTGCCAGGGACTGTGCTGCCCCATGATTCCCCCCTAAACATCCATCAAGGCCTGGGAAACTGCAAGGAGATGAAAAGCGTGGGAAAGATCTAAACATATAAATAAAGTCCACATCGGATGCAGTAAGTGCACACGTCCTAGGCGACTCAGCATGCTCCCTTGGTGGTATCTCAGTGTACTTCTCCTGAACCCGGCTCTCGGGTTTCCGCTCTTGGCTGACCCCGATGGCGCTAACAGCACGAAGTAAGACTATGGATTGGATGAATTGTAGCCAGAATCTGAGATGTTTAAAATAAGTGTGTTTTTGGTCTTTCAGAGAACATTACTCTGTTTCTGATCCTGCTGACTTGGGAAACAACACGATGCTAAGAAGGTGAGAAGCTTCTGGTTCCATGTATAGGATTTTTTCAGACAAAGGTTTAACATGTTTATCAAATGTTCGGGGGTTTTCTTGGGAATGTCTGAGGACAGCTGAACCAACCAGAACTTATGAGTTCTTAATCCTCTCTTTATAGTTCTACCATTTCATTAGTGAATGTGAATGAATTCTTGTTTTTGTTTTTTTAGTGACTGTAACAACAGCACCTCCTGCACGCCTGAAACCCGCAGCACCGCCTGCAATCAAACCTACTGCATAGCAGTATAGTGAGTATCATTACAGCAAGAAATATCAGTCAGACTTTCCTTTCAGTCCACTGAGTGCTAAAAGGAATAACGGTGAAGATCTCGTTTCCATGGCACCTGTAAAGGGGTGAGATGGAGAGATTATTATATAAGGAACCCAGATGCACTCCAGGCGTATTGATGGACATGAAAAATGAAGGCGAGCCTGTCTGGATGGGGCGTTTCATTAAGGACATTCACTATAGCAATACAACAGAAATGGAGAAAAAGTTTATATTAGTATATAATTATATGTTTCGTGTTTCAGGTAAATGTATATACAGTATATACCGTAAAGTCTGTACGTCACGGTACTGTAAAGTGCTGCGTAACGCTAAATTATCAACTGTAATTTGTTAATAATTTAACAAAATGATCACCATTCTTTAAGACTCCTGGCTAGGCCATGTCTCGCCTTACTAGATTTACAAAGTACGATGGGGTCATCAGAACACATCTCAATTAATGTTGTGGACTACCTGTATGTATATTTAAAAACACAGCTCAGCAGAACATTATGACCACCTGCCTGATATCGTGTTGGTCTCCTTTTGCTGTTAAACAGTCCTGACCCA